>NW_024883751.1:0-47436 GCF_019059575.1 Amphibalanus amphitrite
GGTTTTCCGGGCGCCATCTTTCCCTGTTCTGTCGTGTGGCTGGGTGGACGCGTCTCGAGGTGAGAGCCGATTTTATGTTTTTTTTAATGTCATCTAAAAAAATAAGTTGCAAGAAAATGTGTGTTTTGGGCATTTAGATGTGCACGAATTGATCTCTCCGTAGCGGTGGGAGGTAGGTTCTAAGGCTGCGTGAGTGAAAATGGATTTCTCCAGCTGTCCGCTGTTTTTGAGCACGAGGATGTTTTTTTTTCCAAGATGGCGGCGAGGTACATGTTGTATCAGAGCCGGGTGGGTGTATGTTGTAACATGTACGGTGTGTCTAAAAGTATGTCCCCTGGTTTGGCTCTCCCACCGTAGGCGAATCGGTAACTTGGCGGAATCCGCCACCGAGGTAGGGAGGGTCGGAGAGGGGAAGGGAGGGGAAGGAGGGGCACCGCTCAGGACCAGACGATACCTGGCTGACCCCGCGCTCCCTCCATGACCTCCGTCCTGCCCTCAGGCGAGGACCGATTTCCTCGGCCCGTAGCGGCCGAGCGCACCGTCTTGGCCGAATACCAGATTAGCGCGAATTTAATCAAAAACCCGACTTTCAATAAACTGTTATTTTACCTATCAATGGGTAGGAAATTGTCCAAAGTTATCGGATAGAACCTTATCTTTAAGTCACTTTATCATTTGAGGACTTGTATCCCTGCCGAAAGTAGACCCACGCTCCGGTTCCTGAAATCGGCTATGGTACTGAGAAATATGTCCATTTTTCAATGTAATTTTACGGAAGCTTCGAGAAGATATATGAAAATAGCATATCACCGATAGCACAATTCAGATGAAGCTGTTCTCCTATCATGTAGCTTTTCAATGAATGGTTTCTGAGTTTTAATGAGTTAGAACAGAGCCTTGCATGTGTATCGTTCTCACGATAGTATTTCATAAAGAAGTTGGAAAATGTCAAAATGATAAAAATGGATATGACGAATAGGCATGGCTGAACTCTCCGCACATTTCTGAACATAAGCGAGCAAGTTTCAGCTGCCACTTTTGCCTATTTGCCGTCAATTCAGCTTTGAACATGTCTAGTCGGGCCGCCCGGCGTGACCTGACCAAGGTCGGGGGCGGCGCGGCCGAACAGGCTCCAGCCTAATTAACTATCTCAAGCACACGGAATCGTGATTTCATGCACTCTTTGCAAGATCCGATGCTTCACTTTTGCATTATTGGCCTTACGTGACGTCATTTATGACGTCACTAGGTTAATAAGAGTTTTTCGTCAATAACTCCCGATCAAATTGAGCTAGCGAGTCGGGAAAGCCACCAATGGACTCAGGAAGACCTGCCGAATCGAATGATATGCAACATGACCTCCTTCGACCAACTTCGTGATCTGGGGGGCTCTAACCTGACCTTGACCCGAGGTCAACACCTTAAGTTGACTTCAGCCGAAGAAAAAGTATACCATTCGACGCACCTGAGCGAGGCGAACACGATGATGCCAAAATTGCGGCTCTGTGGCATTTTTTCGCGAAGTTATTAATAAAAACGAATCCGTGCCTTGGGCCACTTGACCTGACCTCAGAGGTCACAGGTTAACCAGAGACCTTAAAATCGGATACCAGTTGCTGCGTCTCGTAACGGCACACACGCTCGTTTTTTCCGCGAGGCTCTAGTTTCATCAGGGGCGAAACAGCGGCGCGGGTCGTACAGGGACCCGCGTTGCTACTGTACACATATATTACCAATTTAGAATTGCGCTATTATTTGGTAAGTGCTGGCCATTGGAGAAAGGAAATGTAGCGCAAAGTATGGAGGAATAACACATGTTTGCTCCTAGCACGTATGTTTTGTATAATTCCTCTTACCGCAACAGATATTTTTCCAAAACTACAATCGTGCTATTTTTCCGCGCCGGTTGCCTCCCCAGAGCCCGTCCTTGGTATCGCCTATAGCTTCCATTCCCGCTACGTGAATGAAAGTCACGTGACTACTACAGGTTTGCGCTCAGTACTAACACACCTAGCCCGAGGGCCGGTCCGTAGCGGGGAGGGGTAGAACGCCAGAGCTCCAGCGCAGTGGAGGTGGTGGTGGCCCGTATCATAAAGAGGCAACCGTAAGCAGAACTACAATTGCCGCAGTATAAGATTATGATCAAGTTTTCTTTAAATGTATTGATTGACAAGAAAGTGCAATGTTTATCCGATATAATAAAACGGTGTGCAAAGCCTTGGAAGAACTATAAAACATATTCAGCAACGTATAAATTTCTGATACAGGCCATGACCTTTCACCTTGCCTCCGGGAAGGACCGCTCAGGAAGCCACCTACCGAACGAATCGAGGCCTCGCAGCGCGGCGGGCAGAGGAGGTGGATAAACCATCGCCAGATCTTTCGATTACTTATGTTTCCAGAAGAAGGAGGGGGGGGGGGGGTTCAGGGGGGCTATTTTCAACCCACTCACCAATCCTTTCCTTATTAACTTATAGCTTACCGAAAAATGAAACACAATGGTGGCCGTCACGAGATGTAGCGAAGAGTGCCTCAGCCACAACCGGTTTTGAGTAAACTTTAAGCATTCGAATTCAGGCCAGTGATCCTGAAGCATTATTTTATTTTTGTCGTGCATAAGCTGGGATGACGTGGTCCAAGTTAATTGTGAAGAAACGGTTTTAGTTTCAGAACGTTTATGAGGCTAGTCGCGCCAAATAGTATACGTTTGTTGTAAAATGTCAAATAGAATGTTGACGTGCTATCCAGATGATGGAATTTATTTGACACAAGAAGTCAAAAAGTGGCATCGGTTAGTCATCCTGCATACCTATAAATCGATTCGTCACCTTGGTTCGAGCTCAATAGTTCTTTTCGCGGATGATCGGTTTCGTTTTCTTTATTTGGGGGGGGGGACAGTTTATGAGCCAGTAACCACCCTCTCCAGCCCCCCCCCCAAACAACCATTGTTGACAAATACTGTGATGGCCTAAAAAAATGCCCTCAATTGTGTAACGTAGGGAAGAATGAGGTAAGTTGAGCCGCTTTTGTTTTTCGTAAGCTACAGGCTAACTTACTGATCATTTTTATGCGTTTACGAGTTGGACGGACAGAGTGGTCATTGCACATGTAATGGTGGCCAGAAATGTTTCATACCGCTTATTTTTGTACTGAAAGGCTACGTCAAAAATCATCTTGCACGTTGCTCATCTTACCCCATGGGCGGGGTAAGTTGAGACACGTCGTGGGGAAAGTTGAGCATGGATGGAAAAAGCGAACCTCTTCTTTTCCCGCGCGCGGCGAAGAGTGGGCTCTTTTATTACTCCATGGCATACATACTTATGGCAAAGTTTTTTTCCTCCATCAAAAAGTGACTGTTTTAAGCCTTCCAATAACTCGTCAATTTTCTATCACGAAAGAAATCATTTTATCCTTCAGAAAATCTGCAAATCACTTACAACTTGTGTAATCAACAAAGAAAAACAATTTCCTACCATTTTTATTCAGCAGATACAAGCGCAGCTCAGTTTGGTTTTCGGGACAGCGGAGACAACAATGGCTTATCCGGCTCATCTTCCCCCAGGTGAAAATGGCTCATCTTGCCCGACCCGTGGCCATTTTCGATTAATGACACCCGCTAAGGAAAATAACCATGCACCGCAGATAACAACCATCTCATTTTAAAGGCAAAACATGTCTTAGTTATCAGGGGCGATACCACATGTTACCGGGTGCTGAGCGTGAGAACGTTGCCGTCTCACGTGAAAGACTACAGCATCGTAAGCGAACGGCACATGGAAGCTCGAGTCAATCAGCGCCATAGGAGCTGAGAAACATGGGGTGGCTAAACTTGCCCCTTGGCTCAGGCTCACTTTCCCCTATTTGGGGCTCGCAACCTTGATTCGTTAGAGTTATTTGTCTGTTCATTATAAAAGCTGTCAAATTTGCCGTATCATTAAACTTTATTGAGTTTGTATTTCACACTTATCTAAATGAACAATTTTGTCACTGGCTTCTTTTATGAATGGAATTGGATGGTCGCATGAATGAACGAATGAATAGCTCCATTTGAGCATCAGCTGAAATCAATCCTAAAATTTAATCTACAAGTCTGCAACGAAAAGGTTTAAAAACCAGTGCAAGTTAGGTGCAGTTTCTAATCTATGCCGTTTTTGATTAAGTGTCTCATAGTTCAATTAATCTTGTGCCGCTTCTCTCACGATTCATTTTATGTGTTGCTTACATTGTTCAAGAAGTTATATTATTCGAGCTCGTTGGTCTTAAAAACTGCTATCGAAGTAAATTAAAGTGTTTCGGGCTTCGGCACTTAAAAAGCAATCGATATTTAACCCTCACCTATTTAGGCATTTCTTTTCAGCGTCTTACATGTAGCGGAGGGGCGTAGAAACCCTCAGCCATTCGGCCCTTGATAAAAAGAGCCAGAGCTTCGCTGAAAAATAAAAAAGAGCGTGCTGCTCGTGACGAGAGAAATCCGATGATTTGAGGGTTCTGGTCATCGCTGACGAGAAAAAGCCAATTATTTTTATGTCCTGGTCAATGCTGAGATCCTAGGTCACTGGTTGACCTCCCAGATCAGGTTAATAACCCAAAAGCACGGAACATTGGGTCCTGCTAGGATTTCTACAAGTGAAGTTTGCTGGGACTTGGCTTGCTTCTGACTCCGAATTTGCACTTGCATTGATCAAAGATGATGTATCAAAGCATTTGAGGTAGGACGGGTCACGCCAGATCACCCATTAGGCGTTCTGCCGGCTATATCGAATGTTAACCAGCACTTACAGCCTTGCAACATATTGCATAGGCACTATAACTGATACTTAAGTATGCCTAGTTTTCAAATGCTAAAATGGGTGCTAAATTTCAAACCAACACTTCCTAAAAACCGCAGTAAAAAGGTGTAAATTTAAGGAAGTTAACCGAGATCATTTCAAGTAAATGACCTTAACCTGAGTTTCACGTGACCTTGGCACCCACAACAATTAATGAGACAAACATTAGATATTATATTTCACATGTTGTCACGTCCCTAATCACGTGAAAAGACTATGGAAACACACAGAAGATGTGCGCTGACTTTCAATTGCTATTCTGGCCTGACATGATCTTGAGAAAAATAATCACAGGTTAAAGGTAATTTGGTTCAGGGATTTAAAATTCTCAGACAAGATGCAAAAATGATAAGGGCTATTTAATTTTCCGGGAAGTTGTAAAATTGATTAACTCCAGGGCACCAAAGACTCGTCGCAATCCTTCGCTTTGCCGCGATTTATTGGTGTAAAACAGCGGGCGCTGTCTACTTACCTCTACTTATATGTGTGGTGAGGGCTAATATTCATTTTATCTGTGTTGATGAATGTGCAACAATTTCTATATGAACTGAGACCAGTCCATATGAGTACGTTTTTCTCACGGACAATGACAATGTAAAAAACAATGCGAATAAAACCAAACGTTTCGGCAACAACGTGCCTTCGTCAGTAGAGAAAAATAAGTGTATAGGTTTAACATCGATGAGAACTAAATGCGGCACCGTCTCGGTCTGGCCAGCCGGGTTGCCGATAAAATACACAAATGTTTATAAGCTTCCATGATGTGCTTAAAAAACTGCTGAAAATATATCTTTAAAAAAATAAAGATAACTACTTCATCGATGTTATCGAAAGAAAACATGTATGCCTAATTACTCATTTCTTGCCACTGACGGAGGCACTTTTTTGTGCGAAACGTCTGGTTTTATTCGTATTGTTATATTGTTATTGTATTGTCATTCCCTGTGAGAAAAAAGGATAACTCTTCAGTTAGTAACCATAACAGCGAAACGGCTTATTGTAACACAATTCACTGTGTATACGAAACCTATAAGTCCCTAAAATAATTCTATTTACAACTTTTAAAAAGATACAGCTTATACAGCTTGGGCATAGGTACAATTTTTTCTGCATTAAGATAATATTAATTTATCTCCACAGAATATGGTAAATTAGTGCTGCTGAAGTTTGCTTTCGAAGCGTCTCCTCCAGACATTCCACAGCTCTCGTGCCATTTTGGATCACGGAACATGGCTGGGCGCAGGACACGTCAGGTCGTCTGCGAGCTTGGACGGACCACGTGACCACCTCCTCCACTCCCCCTCACTCCCGTCCCCTTCCCCAGCAGGGCGTCCGATCTAACCGCGCCCCAGGCAGTCGGCTCGGTCCGACCCTCCCCATGGTCGAGCCACGGCCCGGTGCCGCCTGAGTTTGTGTCGGGTGCAAAACTGGAGCAGTAACTAGCGCCGGAACTAGTAGTCAGCACGACCATCGTCAGATGGCAGGAGTGAATGGAATAAGCGGTTCCAGGTTTCAGAAGGAATGGGGCAGGAAAAAGCGCTGAAAACAATGTTTTGCTGATATAGCCATAAAAAGTTCACTGAATTAGGAGAGCAGCACATCAGTTTAAAGCCCTTCAGATGGTGGTTTTAATAAGCACACAATCATTTCCCAATTCGCCTCCAACGGTGTCACAGGCAAAGAATACGCTGAAATACTAGTGTGTACAGAAGCAACTGCGGGTCCCTGTACCCCTCCCCCCCTCCTCCTTTGGCCGGCCGTATTTTGAAAACCAATAGGTTCGGCGAGAGGTAAATGTCAGTTTTGGAACCAGAGAACCATTTTCAGTGAATCCGAGCGGCACTGGGATTAAATTCGCGCTAAACTGGTCTTCGGCCACACTGTGGAGCGGTGAAGCCGAGCTCGCGGGGCGCGACCGCACTGGCCCAATCTTATAAAGGGAGTGCTATTCTTTTCACGGCATTAGGTAATATTTATAGTGATAACCAGCACTCAGCAGTGGATGTGTAAACATACAGTCCAAAACAAGCGGAAGCATCAAGCACACAATTCATTCAAAATATGCTCTCCCATTCCAATAAAGTCACCACTTCTATGGCGGGAGTATTTTCTTAGAGCGTAAAATTCGCGCTGCTGCAAACGAAGACACTACCGAACTTTATGAAATCGGGCGCTGGGATCCCGTCCATATACGATGGAATTAAATGCGTTAAAACAATTTTGCACGTAATAGCCGTTTCCTTTAGCCAATGCCCAGTGACGTCATATCCATTCCCCGGCGTTTATAGGACTGCCCCCCCCCCCAGCACCGCACGAGGAAGTTTGTTCAGAGAGAGAGAGAGAGAGAGAGAGAGAGAGAGAGAGAGAGAGAGAGAGAGAGAGAGAGAGAGAGAGAGAGAGAGAGAGAGAGAGAGAGAGAGAGAGAGAGCGAGAGAGAGAGAGAGAGAGAGAGAGAGAGAGAGAGAGAGAGAGAGAGAGAGAGAGAGAGAGAGAGAGAGAGAGAGAGAGAGAGAGAGAGAGAGAGAGAGAGAGAGAGAGAGAGAGAGAGAGAGAGAGAGAGAGAGAGAGAGAGAGAGAGAGAGAGAGAGAGAGAGAGAGAGAGAGAGAGAGAGAGGAGAGAGAGAGAGAGAGAGAGAGAGAGAGAGAGAGAGAGAGAGAGAGAGAGAGAGAGAGAGAGAGAGAGAGAGAGAGAGAGAGAGAGAGAGAGAGAGAGAGAGAGAGAGAGAGAGAGAGAGAGAGAGAGGGGTTGGTGTTTTGCAAATTTTGCATTGTTGACCTTGCGTAACGTCATTTATGACGTCATTGAGGCCATAAGTTTTTCGTCATTAGCTCCCGATCAAATTGGGCTAGGGAGTCGGGAAAACCACCATTCACCAATGCAGTGGAAGACCTGTCGAATCAAATGATATGCGATATCACCTCCTTTAACCAACTTCGTGACCTGGGACTCTGACCTGTCCTTGATCTGAGGTCAACCTCAGTTGACCTCAACCGAAGAAAACGTATGCCTACCATTCGACACCTCTGAGCGAGGCGAAATAAACGATTATGCAAAAACCGCGGCTCTGCGGCAATTTTGCGGTTATTTATCAAAAACCGATTTCTTGCCTTGGGCTTTATTACCTGACCCTGACCTGGTTAACGCGTTATAAGTTTCCTCGGCGAACACTATTGTTTATTAGGCGTCTACCAAAGATGAACTATCCAAAGTTCTCACTTTATTAAAATAATGTAAAATTTCCTTTTTATTTCAATTTTGTTTTTCTTTCTGATCAATTAAAGGAAAACTGAAACAAAACATTAAAGTAGCAAAAACAAAAATGACGAGTGTATTTTTCTGTCACAAATTTCCAGGACTGTTTTTGCAGCGATAGTAGCTCGGCATCGTTTACTTCGATCCGGATATTGTTGTTCAATGGTGGCCTCTGCGAACTTATAAAAGCTGTTTATGGTCATGAAGGCCTGCATTGGCACACTATTACCACGATGTGGTTAGCCAGATGTTTTTCTTCAACGCTCCCTTTTGGCTTAGACACGTCGCTAAACGTGGCACCCGTAGCAAACGTGTCAAACGTGGCAAAACTTCACAGTCCCTACGAACCCTCATCAGCACTCCTTGGCTTGGTGTGTGACCCCTGCCCTTTGGTCGAGACAGCCGCCAGCCTATACCGCGCGCCGCGCGGCGCACCCCTCCTTAGCGGGCGGGGGAGCGCACCACGCGCTCCCCGCCCACACCCCTCCCTCCTTCCCGAGGTCGTGTCACGAAGGTTCGGGATTACGCTACTATCAGCCACTGCGTAGCTGCCGCCCAGCGCCTGGGAATGCGTGGTTTGGTCCGGATTCAGCCAACTACCGGCTCGCGACACCAGCGCCGCGTGGTGGCGAGGGGACATTCTTTTTAGACATACTATACGTATGTATGTATGTATGGGTATGTTGCTTTTTATCGCGAAAGCTAAGCCCTGGCTCGCGTTTGTAGGTAGCTAGTCAATACTCGTTCCATTTCGGTACAATGTGTTGGCTTCTTTGCTCTTAACGGGCCACTTTTGCGTCTAGTCTGTTGATGTTTCGTTCATTTCGATGTTTCGTTCGGATTGACCAAGTTTGGTCTAATAAAAGTGAAGCCTTTGAGCATATACATTGTATTATTAACCCCATTTAATGTTGTTGTTATGTTCAAAACCAGTAGCAAGCACACTCCCTGAAACGTGAAATAGTGATACAAATTACCCCACCATGTGATACAACTCACCCAAGCCATGGGGCAAGTTGTATCAAAAACATTGTTCTATTCGGCAGACCGTAGAAGAAAAACTGGTAGAGGTAGCGGAAAAAATTACTTCGCACAAAAAAGCAGAAGAATCAAGTAAGGAGATAGTATGGAAATAATGAGTTTATCACGGATAGTTACGAGGTTATGGGTCTCGGAGTAAAAACTGATACAACCCACCCCACTCTCCCCTATGTTGATTTTGTTCCGCTTTCTATCGATGCAGATGGAAGCTGTTTTCTTAGTCGATTCATTAATTGTATTGTGTTAACGGTCAAAAGAAAAAAGCTAGCGTCAATAATTTTATTGGTCCATATATAAATGTCTTTTGTAAGTTAAATAAGACAAATCAAATGAAATTAAAGCAGTAATGATAAACACTATCCAGATCAGCCAGAAACCTTGCCAGTAAATGGAAGAGGAGACAAACAAGGAACATGACCTTACCTGGCTTTCTCTCGATGGTGACTTCCTCAGTTTTGGGCTCAGAATCTGTAAACAAAAGTTATGTTAAACATGCAAAAAAAAACTTGAAATTAAGTTGTATCTTACGCTTTTGATTGAAAAGTTTAGGACATTTATACATCGCAAGTGGTCGGAAAACGTCTATCATGAACGAACCTGTATATACAGCGAAACACATTTATCACTCGACGAACACTTATTCCCCATTCAGGTGACATAATCACGTGCACTGTGTACATATTGTTCGGTAAGCCATTGTCATGTTCAATGTTCAGTGTTTTTACTGACCTGGCTGTTTGTTGTCAACGACATCTTCTGGCTTGGGCTCAGGCTCTATAAAAAAATAAAAAGACGTCATCCAAGTCACATGTTCATGCACGGATATGTATTGGTGTAAACTTCTGGTTAGGTTAACAATGAGAGAGACTTTCACAACATGATAAAGGCTAAGTGTACTACCCAAAAATTAGCTTTTTCTAAAAAGTTTTTGAATTTTTAAACGAAATACAACCACCCAATGGAACTCACCTGGCTTTTTCTCGATGATGACTGTTCTGGTTTCAGTCTGAGGTTCTGGAAAGAAAAAATGCTTTCGTATTTAGTGATATTGATACGTTTGTTTTAATCCTGAATGTTGATTCTTTTTCCAACAGAATATGAAATATACACCGACAAGACATTTGCAAACTTCAGATATTTTAATTTCTCATTCGATTGGTTAGCTTGTTACATCCCCATAAGTTTACTGTTCCATGGAAGTTGGAAACTTTATTGAACCATTCAGTACAAATGGCATGCGTATTCACTGTCCACTCAGGGTCTCACCAGGCTCTCTCGCGATGGTTCCAGGTTTTGGCTCAGAATCTAAAAAAGAAACATGTTGCTGCAGTTCAAAATCATAAAAATTGTTAAATGACTAGGCATTTTCTTCTGACAAAATAAACCTTATCATTAAAACTCGCAGACATACAGCTATGTGATGAGGAAAATGCACACAAGCCATTTAAGACTCAAGGACTGTCCATATATTTCAAGCCACATATGATCTAGGAAGGGTCTCCCCTGGCTTTCTCTCGATGGTTACTTTCTCAGGTTTGGGCTCAGAATCTAAAAAAAAAATAATAGCATCAGTTCCAAGCCATGAATATATTCTAAAAACAAGTCATGAATTACTAATTGAATCAATTCAATCACATAAAAACATGGAAGCCCCCAGGTGTGCGATGAGGAAAATGAAAAAATAAGACTTAACAACTCTACCCACGTTAGAGAAAATCAGCATTTGACATATCCTTTTTTACTACATGCAATTACAATATCACGTACAACTTAACATGTATGTACTAACCCGGCGTTTTCTCGATAGCCTCCTGAGGTTTGGGCTCCGAATCTGTAAAACGATACGACATCAATCACAGACTCGTGGACACAAGTGCGTTGATGGACACTTCTACGGGCCGGTTGGGTAAAGAGAAATTATGATGACAAACATATATTTAGAATGCTTGAAAAGAAAATTATGACACTCCAATAAAATGGCGGGTCATATGTGAAAACTATACGACCTTTCCCATCATCATCGCCGGTCCCGTAGCTCAGTTGATTAGAGCGTTGGACTCCGCGTGGTGAGAGCACGCGTTCCCGGTTGTGACAGTCCGGGTTCGAAGCGCGACGGGCGCTCGACATTTACGGGCCTCCTGACAGGTATGGTTGCGGTTGGTGGCAGGCCGTAGCCAGGCGAAGTCAGCGAGGGGACCGGCCGTGCGCGGCTTTGTGCGCACGTTAAACTTTGGACTCTAAATTCTGCCATAGTATCGGAATTGCGCGATCGGAGGGTAGAGGGCAGGGTCACCGCAACAAGCTTCGCTTAGCGGTGGCTCTGTCCTTGTGATTCCTTCCCATCAAAGGTTCGGACTAAATTTATTAAAAAAAAAATCATCCTAGGTACCATCATCACCCTTTCCATCATGATAAATGTTATATGTTGATTTTGTTCCGCTTTCTATCGATGCAGATGGAAGCTGTTTTCTTAGTCGATTCATTAATTGTATTGTGTTAAGGGTCAAAAGACAAAAGCTAGCATCAATTATTTTATTGGTCCATATATAAATGTCTTTTGTAAGTTAAATAAGACAAATCAAATGAAAGTAAAGCAGTAATGATACACACTATCAAGATCAGCCAGAAACCTTGCCAGTAAATGGAAGAGGAGACAAACAAGGAACATGACCTTACCTGGCTTTCTCTCGATGGTGACTTCCTCAGTTTTGGGCTCAGAATCTATAAACAAAAGTTATATTAAACACGCAAAAAAAACTTGTAATTAAGTTGTATCTTACGCTTTCGATTGAAAAGTTTAGGACATTTATACATCGCAAGTGGTCGGAAAACGTCTATCATAAACGAACCTGTATATACAGCGAAACACATTTATCGTTCGACGAACACTTATTCGCCATTCAGGTGACATAATCACGTGCACTGTGCACATATTGTTCGGTAAGCCATTGTCATGTTCAATGTGCAGTGCTTTTACTGACCTGGCTGTTTGTTGATAACGACTTCTTCTGGCTTGGGCTCAGGCTCTATAAGAAATACAAAGACGTCATCCAAGTCACATGTTCATGCACGGATATGTATTGGTGTAAACTTCTGGTTAGGATAACAATGAGAGAGACTTTCACAACATGGTAAAGGCTAAGTGTACTACCCAAAAATTAGCTTTTTCTAAAAAGTTTTTGAATTTTTAAACGAAAAACAACCACCCCATGGAACTCACCTGGCTTTTTCTCGATGATGGCTGTTTTGGTTTCAGTCTCAGGTTCTGGAAAGAAAAAAATGTTTTCGTAATTAGTGATATTGATACGTTTGTTTTAATCCTGAATGTTGATTCTTTTCCCAACAGAATATGAAATATACATCGACAAGACATTTGCAAACGTCAGGTATTTTAATTTCTCATTCGATTGGTTAGCTTGTTACATCCCATAAGTTTACTGTTCCATGAAAGTTGGAAACTTTATTGAACCATTCAGTACAAATGGCATGCGTATTCACTGTACACTCAGGGTCTCACCAGGCTCTCTCGCGATGGTTCCAGGTTTGGGCTCAGAATCTAAAAAAGAAACATGTTGCTGCAGTTCAAAATCATGAAAATTGTTAAATGACTAGGCATTTTTTTCTGGCAAAATAAACCTTATCATTAAAACTCGCAGACATACAGCTATGTGATGAGGAAAATGCACACAAGCCATTTAAGACTCAAGGACTGTCCCTATTTCAAGCCACATATGATCTAGGAAGGGTCTTACCTGGCTTTTTCTCGATGGTTGCTTTCTCAGGTTTGGGCTCAGAATCTAAAAAAAAAAATCATAGCATCAGTTCCAAGCCATGAATATATTCTAAAAAACAAGTCATGATTTACTAATTAAACCAATCCAGTCACACAAAAACATGGAAGCCCCCAGCTGTGCGATGAGGAAAATGAACAAAAAATAAGACTTAGCAACTCTACCCACGTTAGGGAAAATCAGCATCCGACATATCCTTTTTAACTACATGCAATTACAAATCATGTAACAACTTAACATGTATGTACTAACCCGGCGTTTTCTCGATAGCCTCCTGAGGTTCGGGCTCCGAATCTATAAAACGATACGACATCAATCACAGACTCGTGGACACAAGTGCGTTGATGGACACTTCTACGGGCCGGTTGGGTAAAGATAAATTATGATGACAAACATATACTTAGAATGTTCGAAAAGAACATCATGACACTCCAATAAAATGGCGGGTCATATGTGAAAACTATACGACCTTTCCCATCATCATCCTAGGTACCATCATCACCCTTTTCATCATGATATTAAAATGTTATATGTTGATTTTGTTCCGCTTTCTATCGATGTAGATGGAAGCTGTTTTCTTAGTCGATTCATTGATTGTATTGTGTTAAGGGTCAAAGGACAAAAGCAAGCATCAATAATTTTATTGGTTCATATATAAATGTCTTTTGTAAGTTAAATAAGACAAATCAAATGAAATTAAAGGGACAGTATCATCGAAAAAAATCAATGGATGGAGTTGATTTTTTTAAACTAGCATTTCTTATTTTTCTGAATCAGAAAAACATAGTTTGAAGACCGAACTCGGTGAAAAATATTTTTTCATGAGCGAGTCATTTTCATGAGCGAACCACCACTACGAGCATGGCCGCCACTTTGGAAGCCTGCGAAATTACTACAGAACTGGCGCAGATAATACATTATTGACGCTACGCTTACGCGGCCGCTCTTCTGATTGAGTTATCGTGAGGGAAAGGCAGCATTAGGCAAGATGCATTAGGTATTGCCCAGAAGATATCACGTGACAAGCTGAAGGAATTCCTTCAAGCTGAAGGAATTCCTTTGTTGAGCCGCTAGAATCCGAAGGAAACAGCGGAAATTGCCTACGACTATTTAATGAATTTAACGGTGATGAATAAGTGCGAAAAACGTTTTGGCTTTATAAAATTTGATGAAATGACCAGGTTTAAAGTTTTATTACTGGCGGTCAATTCGAAACGGCGCAAACAATTAAACAGTGAAGATAGTGAAGCACGATTCAAAGTGTAGTACACCTTTCGTACTTTGAGCGGCGATAGCGGGATAACGGTGTGGAGCTTCGAGGATCGGTCTTCAGTTCCCGGACCAGAAAGGTGGGGCCTATGCAATGTCAAATTTCATCAAAATGGTGATACTGTCCCTTTAAAGCAGTAATGATAAACACTATCCAGATCAGCCAGAAACCTTGCCAATAAATTGAAGAGGAGACAAAAAGGAACATGACCTTACCTGGCTTTCTCTCGATGGTGACTTCCTCAGTTTTGGGCTCAGAATCTATAAACAAAAGTTCTATTTAAAATGCAAAAAAAAAAAAACTTGAAATTAAGTTGTATCTTACGCTTTTGATTGAAAAGTTTAGGACATTATACATCGAAAGTGGTCGGAAAACGTTCTATCATAAATGAACCTGTACGAGTATATACAGCGAAACACATTTATCGTTCGACGAACACTTATTCCCCATTCAGGTGACATAATCACGTGCACGGTGCACATATTGTTCGGTAAGCATTGTCATGTTCAATGTGCAGTGTTTTTACTGACCTGGCTGTTTGTTGTCAACGACATCTTCTGACTTGGGCTCAGGCTCTATAAGAAATACAAAGACGTCATCCAAGTCACATGTTCATGCACGGATATGTATTGGTGTAAACTTCTGGTTAGGATAACAATGAGAGAGACTTTCACAACATGATAAAGGCTAAGTGTACTACCCAAAAATTAGCTTCTTCTTAAACGTTTTTGAATTTTTAAACGAAATACAACCACCCAATGGAACTCACCTGGCTTTTTCTCGATGATGACTGTTTTGGTTTCAGTCTCAGGTTCTGGAAAGAAAAAATGCTTTCGTGTTTAGTGATATTGATACGTTTGTTTTAATCCTGAATGTTGATTCTTTTTCCAACAGAATATGAAATATACACCGACAAGACATTTGCAAACTTCAGGTATTTTAATTTCTCATTCGATTGGTTAGCTTGTAACATCCCCATAAGTTTACTGTTCCATGAAAGTTGGAAACTTTAGTGAACCATTCAGTACAAATGGCATGCGTATTCACTGCACACTCAGGGTCTCACCTGGCTCTCTCGCGATGGTTCCAGGTTTGGGCTCAGAATCTAAAAAAGAAACATGTTGCTGCAGTTCAAAATCATGAAAATTGTTAAATGACGAGGCATTTTCTTCTGACAAAATAAACCTTATTAAAGCTCGCAGACATACAGCTATGTGATGAGGAAAATGCACACAAGCCATGTAAGACTCAAGGACTGTCCCTATTTCAAGCCACATATGATCTAGGAAGCGTCTCACCTGGCTTTCTCTCGATGGTTACTTTCTCAGGTTTGGGCTCAGAATCTAAAAAAAAAATCATAGCATCAGTTCTAAGCCATGAATAAATTCTAAAAAAACAAATCTTGAATTACTAATTAAATCCATCCAATCACACAAAAACATGGAAGCCCCAGCTGTGCGATGAGGAAAATGAAAAAAAAAATAATACATAACAACTCTACCCACGTTAGAGAAAATCAGCATTTGGCATCTCCTTTTTAACTACATGCAATTACAATATCATGTACAACTTAACATGTATATACTAACCCGGCGTTTTCTCGATAGCCTCCTCAGGTTTGGGCTCCAAATCTATAAAACGATATATCAATCACAGACTCGTGGACACAGGTGTGTTGATGGACACTTCTACGGGCCGGTTGGGTAAAGATAAATTATGATGACAAACATATACTTATAGAATGTTTGAAAAGAAAATCATGACACTCAAATAAAATGGCGGGTTATATGTGAAAACTATACGACCTTTCCCATCATCATCCTACCATCATCACCCTTTCCATCATTATATTAAAATGTTATATGTTGATTTTGTGCCGCTTTCTATCGATGCAGATGGAAGCTGTTTTCTTAGTCGATTCATTAATCGTATTGTGACAAAAGACAGGTCAAAAGACAAAAGCTAGCATCAATAATTTTATCGGTCCATATATAAATGTCTTTTGTAAGTTAAATAAGGCAAATTCACAGTGGAGCACTGCCGCTTCAACCCTATTGGCCGTAGTGTCTAACGGTGGCGGCCATATTGCGCAGACCAGGAACCGGCCGCCGCCTGTGTTGAGGAAGGGGAATATTTGTTTCTGGTCCCTAAAAAGCTGTTTCTGGCACCTAATTGCTGATCAGCCCCAAAATGCTTATTCGACCCTAATATCTGAATCTGGCACCTAATTGCTTCCACACAGCCTGAAGTTGCCAGATCGTCTAGTTGAACTCCGTATTTGCTGTTTGCTGATTTAGCACCAAAACCAAAACATCCAGCACCTATTTTATTCCACGTTTGCCTACCTAATTTGCGTAATCTTCCTGATTTTATGTATCCTAACAACATGAACGTTGCATTCGGTGATGTCAAGTGCCATTTTCGCCAGTGGAGATAATGATTAATGCCATTTCTAGCCAAAAGAGAATCACTAGCCAGCTATGGTGCAGCATAGCAAGACGCTCCTATACCAGCCCGCTATGTAGAGACTAGAGATTATTGCACCCTCAGCCATTTTAACGTGAAAAGTTTGGATCCGTCACTTCCAGCCAGGCTCTCAGGTCATAAACTGGAGTAAAGCAAAATGTCAACTCTGAACAGACATGCCACGCAACCGGCCCTCTTTTCAATATTGTTAGCTTTCTGCAATCATCGTCTGACTCCATCTCGATCAAACGCAGCATCCGGTTTCTACATGGGCGTTTGACTGACCGGCCACACAATAACCAAAAACAAAATCAAAGCTTCATGCACACATATGACATAAGTAAGAAACGGATGAAAAAGGCACAACCACGGCACAACTCAACTCTCCGCGGCAAACAACGGACAATGTCCCACGCAAGATCCCGCGTTTCTTCAGCGGCCTTGAACGGAATGAAAACATTACATTTCTTTTTGGAGCTATTTGATGACGTCAAAAAATGCAATACCCGTTTTAATGGTCAAAATCGAGACAATTACTCACAAAAATGTTTCCCTTTAAGCATTACAAATAAATACTTTTAAATATTTAAATGACATTGTTTTTTCAAACAAATCAATATTATTTGCTTACTTAAAGGGACTATCCCACCTTCTAAAATGTTGTTAAAACCAGTTAAATTGTGCCCGACTTTATAGATTGGATGACCAGGAACACGGTTTACAATGCTGAGATCACTACGGGGCTGTCTTAGAGTGTAGCTGCACTGGCAACCTTTAGGCTAGACTCCAGGGGTCATTATACGAGAACAACATGATTCTACCAGCCAGTAGTTCATTTTTCTACTAGATTGGTGCTACGCTCAGCATTTAGGTGCCAGATTCAGAAAAAAGAGTAAGGCGTACCGATGAATAGGTGCCAGAAACAGCTAATTAAGGTCATTTTCCATGATTGGTGCTGGTATCCACCAAATAGGTGCTGAGGACCAATTTTGGGCGAGTCAGCTTTTAGGTGCCAGAAATAGCTTTTCTGGGACGCAATTAAATGGCGTCCGTTGAGGAATAGGGAATTCGGGACCTCGATTTACGTTTGCGGCCGCCGCATCCGGTACGTTTAAGTTACGTAGATACGGAACCCGGCATCTTACGCAGAATTGAGTGGGGAATACGATCGAATCTTCAGAATTCCTCAAATTCACTCGCCGGATCATCGTCTTTCTACATTTGACCCGGGCGAGAGGGTTAATTGAACCCACCTCGCTAATGCGCCGCTAATTCAACTAGAATTTAGCGGTAAAGTGGTCGTATGAGACAGAGTACAATGCAGAGTGACTGGCAGCAATCCGCTTTAAAGGTCTCAGGTCAACCGGTGACCTCTGAGGTCAGATCAAGTGACCTAAGGCACGGGCTCGGTTTTTGGTAAATAACTTCGCCAAAAATGGTCGTAGAGCCGCGATTTTGACATCATCGTGTTCACCTAGCTCAGGCGCATCGAGTGATATACTTTTCGTTCGGGTGAGGTCAATTTACGGCATTGACCTCGTGACAAGGTCAGGTCAGAGCTCTCAGGTCACGAAGCTGGTTGATTAAGGTCATTTTTTTTTTTGTATTTATTCAGTTTATTGCCAACAGGACAGATTCCCAATGATAGGCAAAGTCGAGTAGATAAAACACAAACAATAAATAGATAAGTATGCGTCACAACATTACAGATGGTCACTTGTCTGGCACCTGGCTAGTCGTGCGATAATCGTCGCCTTGCCGTCGCAGAACATATCAACGGTAGGGCAGCGTGCAAGAAAAACATTGGTGAGTCTGGGTAATCTACAAAACATGCCGTTTTTAATAGTATTCACTCTGGCGACAGGCTCGAAAAAGGCAGCACGGTAGCGAGTGCTTCTGGATGGTACACGAATAGAGAAACGGCCCAAAAGATACATCGAGTCACATCTACCCTGGATAATGTTATGTAAAAAGACAATGTCATGTTGCTGTCGACGAAATGCAAGCGTCTGCAGTTTAAACAAGTCCAACAGCGCATCATACGACAAATCCCTCGCTCGTCGTCCGGTCGCTGTGCGATGTGCTAACCATAAAAGGAACTTGTGCTGGACACGTTCTATTCTATCTAGGTGTGTACTCGCTGCTCCGGCCCATATCTGCGATCCATATTCTAAGATAGAGCGCACGTTGGCAGTGTACGCGGCCATAATAGCCTTCTCATTCAGGAGTCCGTTCTGTCTGTGACACAGCTGAAATGATCGCATAAGAACGCCTAACGCACGGCGGGCCTTGGAAACAACACTGTCGACATGTGGGGTAAAAGTTAGCTTACTATCTAACATAAAATGTTGCATATTATTCGTCATGTTGGCATATTATTCGTCAGGATGCATATTATTCGGCATATTATTCGTCATGTCATGTTGCATATTATTCGATTCGGCAGGTCTTTCACAGTCCATTTGTGACTTTCCCGATTCGCTAGCTCAATTTGATCGGGAGTTATTGAAGAAAAGTTTATGACCCTTGTGCCGTCACAGATGACGTCACGCAAGGGCAACAATGCAAATGTAAAGCATTGGACCTTGCAAGGAGTGCATGAAATCACGATTCTATATGCTTGGGATAGTTTCAGATCATTCCCGGCGCCAAAATAGCAATTTCCATATTTCCCCATTGACTTATAAGGGTTTAACGTATAAGTTCCTTGTATTTGAGGATTTTTAAAGATGTCATCTTGTTCTCCACTCGATTCTGCGTAGGATGCCGGGTCCCGTGTCTACATAGCTTGAACGTAACGGATGCAGCGGCCGCAAACGTAAATCGAGGTCCCGAATTCCCTATTCCCCAGCACAGGCGGCGGCCGCTTCCTGGTCTGCGCAGTGCGCAACATGGCGGCACCGTTGGACACCATCTGGCGGCTGATGCGCCTTCCACATTATAGAGTTCAGTGGGCAAATAAAATGAAATTAAAGCAGTAATGATAAACACTATCCAGATCAGCCAGAAACCTTGCCAATAAATGGAAGAGGAGACAAACAAGGAACATGACCTTACCTGGCTTTCTCTCGATGGTGACTTCCTCAGTTTTGGGCTCAGAATCTATAAACAGAAGTTATATTTAAAATGCAAAAAAGAAAACTTGAAATTAAGTTGTATCTTACGCTTTTGATTGTAAAGCTTAGGACATTATACATCGCAAGTGGTCGGAAAACGTCTATCATAAACGAACCTGTATATACAGCAAAACACATTTATTACTCAACGAACACTTATTCCCCATTCAGGTGACATCACGTGCACTGTGCACATATTGTTCGGTAAGCATTGTCATGTTCAATGTGCAGTGTTTTTACTGACCTGGCTGTTTGTTGTCAACGACATCTTCTGGCTTGGACTCAGGTTCTATAAAAAATAAAAAGACGTCATCCAAGTCACTTGTTCATGCCCGGATATGTATTGGTGTAAAACTCTGGTTAGGATAACGATGAGAGAGACTTTCACAACATGATAAAGGCCAAGTGTACTACCAAAAAATTAGCTTTTTCTAAAATGTTTCTGAATTTGTAAACGAAGTTCAACCACCCAATGGAACTCACCTGGCTTTTTCTCGATGATGACTGTTCTGGTTTCAGTCTCAGGTTCTGGAAAGAAAAAATGCTTTCGTATTTAGTGATATTGATACGTTTGTTTTAATCCTGAATGTTGATTCTTTTTCCAACAGAATATGAAATATACACCGACAAGACATTTGCAAACTTCAGATATTTTAATTTCTCATTCGATTGGTTAGCTTGTTACATCCCCATAAGTTTACTGTTCCATGGAAGTTGGAAACTTTATTGAACGATTCAGTACAAATGGCATGCGTATTCACTGTCCACTCAGGGTCTCACCTGGCTCTCTCGCGATGGTTCCAGGTTTGGGCTCAGAATCTAAAAAAGAAACATGTTGCTGCAGTTCAAAATCATAAAAATTGTTAAATGACTAGGCATTTTCTACTGACAAAATAAACCTTATCATTAAAACTCGCAGACATACAGCTATGTGATGAGGAAAATGCACACAAGCCATTTAACCTTCGCCCCAGTGGGGGGGGGGGCATATGTTACCACCCTGTCGCGTTTTTCGCGTGTGAATAAAAAACCGCGGCGCGTAGCGCCGCGCCGTAGCTTTTTGTACATCAATTTTGGACAAGGTATGAAATTTTTGACCCCAGGTCATGTCAGGTCAGGTCACCAGTTCAAGTTAACTGACCAAGCCTAAAAAAGTTTGCGATCATGTCCAGCCTGCAGTGTTTGTAAGAAAGGTTTCAAACTTGGTGGATTGCATGATGTTATGGGCGCCTACAGTTTGTATATCTCGGATTTTTTATATCCGTGACCTAAGGTCAGGTCAGTGGCGTGACCTTACCATTATAAGTCAATGGAGAAAATGAAAATGCCTCTAGATCCGTGTGTACGCATAGGAATAGTCCAAATATTTCAGAATCACAATTATTTGGACCACCCGTGACGACCAAGGTGTCGTTTTTGCTGATAGCCTTTTGAAAGGTCATCCGAGATCATTTGAGGCTACAAACAGATTTTTGCCAATAACTCTCGATTGGTAAGAGCTAGAACGCTGGGGATGGTCTCATTGTGTTTGTCTTGCCGAGACGCATCGACTGATATGCAACATTACCTTTTCCGGTCATGCCATGACCTTGACCTGAGGTCAAATTTTCAAGTTGACCTTGCAAGGTCAAATTATAGTTCATTCGATGCGTCTCGGCGAGAGGAACACGATTCTGGCAATAGAAATGTCGTGGCTTTTTTTAGTCAAAAGTTATTGTCGAAAAACACTTTTCGTAAAAACAGCTATTTTTTTAGTTTTTGCCCTCTGGAGGCTAAACCGTTGACCTGAGGTCAATTTTGACATGACCTTATCGAAAGAAGAGTTCAAGAGCTATCGATTGTTTTTCCATGCGTTTTTCTAGCTATCATAGTTCCTGAGATAAATGCATGTTTTCGGAAAAATATAATGACATTTGGCAAATTTTGACCTTTGATGACCTCCAGTGACCCCAATATAGCTCTAAGATGAAAAATGGCAGAAATATTTTCAAACGTGCGCATTGAGAGCTATCAATTGCTTTTTACCGCGTCTTTCTAGCCCTCTTAGTTTTTGAGTTAGAGGTGCGTGGTAACATATGCCCCCCCCCCCCACTAGGGCGAAGTTGGCTGAGACCGCCACTGGGGCACGGGTTAAGACTCAAGGACTGTCCCTATTTCAAGCCACATATGATCTAGGAAGGGTCTCACCTGGCTTTTTCTCGATGGTTACTTTCTCAGGTTTGGGCTCAGAATCTAAAAAAAAAAATCATAGCATCAGTTCCAAGCCATGAATATATTCTAAAAACAAGTCATGAATTACTAATTAAATCAATTCAATCACATAAAACATGGAAGCCCCCAGGTTTGCGACGAGGAAAATTTTTGCTCCGCTTTCTATCGATGCAGATGGAAGCTGTTTTCTTAGTCGATTCATTAATCGTATTGTGACAAAAGACAGGTCAAAAGACAAAAGCTAGCATCAATAATTTTATCGGTCCATATATAAATGTCTTTTGTAAGTTAAATAAGACAAATCAAATGAAATTAAAGCAGTAATGATAAACACTATCCAGATCAGCCAGAAAACTTGCCAATAAATGGAAGAGGAGACAAACAAGGAACGTGACCTTACCTGGCTTTCTCTCGATGGTGACTTCCTCAGTTTTGGGCTCAGAATCTATAAACAAAAGTTATATTAAACATGCAAACAAAAACTTGAAATTTAGTTGTAGCTTACGCTTTTGATTGAAAAGTTTAGGACATTATACACCGCAAATGGTCGGAAAACGTCTATCATAAACGAACCTGTATATACAGCGAAACACATTTATAACTCAACGAACACTCATCCCCCATTCAGGTGACATAATCACGTGCACGCGTATTTGGAAATTCCGACCTCGACGAGCATCTGTGGTAGAAAACCACCACTTTGGTAGGGGAAACTACTGCTGTCTGCTACCGTTTGCACTGCATGTCTCGCTGTAGTTGCGACCGATTGCGACATCTATGCAAGTCAGCAGGGTACGTACCTTAGCGATATACGTACTTTTTCGATGCGTATTTTCTTCTTTGACGTACTTCTCTGCGATACGCCTACTTCTGTCTTTGACGTACTTATTCCATATGTACTTTATACTCGACGTACTTTTGCGATACGTACTTTTGCCCTTGACGTACTCTTGTCCATACGTATTACGTACTTTATGCTGTACGCACTTTTACGATATGTGCTTTTGTCCTTGACGTACTTTTGTCCATGCGTACTTAATAATGCACCTATGTATGTACGTACCTACTTCTTCGATACGTACTTTTGTCCTTGACGTACTTTTATCCATTCGTGCTTTATACTGTATACGTACTTTTGCCGTGCGTACTTTTGTCCTTGACGTAGTTTTGTCCATGCGTACTTTATACTGTACGAACATTTGCGATACGTACTTTTGTCTTACGTGCCAGGGGCGTCGCTACAGATTTTCGACAGAGGGGACCGATCGGCCGACTAAAAACCCAAAATTAGGTATCGTTACCGTACTTTTTCAGGCCGATGCATTATCTGTTCAACGATACTGGGCTGAATTCCTACGCGGTACGCGTCTGAAGTATTCATTTTTACACGGTTAACCAGACTGCCTCCGGTCTTCTATTAGGTATAATTGTTGACACATGCCGTCAATCTGATAGTTAACTGTTAATGTATACATCATACGTGGTGGTTGCTTTAGGTATTTGTCACAACTCTGAACTCATAATCTCTTTTGGTCTCCAGTATGAATGGGCGGCGCGGGTCGGCGCGAAGCGCCGCGAGATTTTCGTCGAGGTCGGAAATGTATATGCATAGATGTCGCTACAATAGCTTGACATGCAGTGCAAATTGTAGCAGACAGCAGTAGTTTCCCCTACCAAAGTGGTGGTTTTCTACCACAGACGCTCGTCGAGGTCGGAAATTCCAAATACGCCACGTGCACTGTGCACATATTGTTCGGTAAGCAATATCATGTTCAATGTGCAATGTTTTTGCTGACCTGGCTGTTTGTTGATAATGACTTCTTCTGGCTTGGGCTCAGGCTCTGTAAAGAAAAAGAAAAAGACGTCATCTAAGTAACATGTTCATGCACAGACATTTACCTAGGGTTATAACTTCTGGTTAGGATAAAAAGGAGAGAGACTTTCACAACATGATATAGTTAGGCTATTTGTACAACCAAAAAATTAACTTCTACTAAAAAGGTTTTAAATTTTTTAACCGAAATACAACAGCCCAATGGATCTCACCAAAAAAGTTTTCGTGTTTAGTGTTATTGATACGTTTGTTTTAATATTGAATGTCTCTTTTTCCAACATATGAAATATACTCCGACGAAATAAATAAATTTGCAAACTTCAGGCATTTTAATTTCTCGTTCGAAAAGTTAGATAGTAACATCCCCATACGTTTACTGTTCCATGAACATTAGAAACTTTATAGAACCATTCAGTACAAATGGCATACGTATTCTCTGTACACTCAGGGTCTCACCTGGCCCTCTCTCGATGGTTCCAGGTTTGGGCTCAGAATCTAAAGAAACATATTGCTTCAGTTCATAATCATGAGAATAATTAAATGACTAGATATTTTCTTCTGACAAAATAAATCTTATCATAAAAACTCGCAGACATACAGCTGCGTGATGAGGAAAATGCACACCAGCCATTTAAGACTCAACGACTCTCCCTAGTTCAAGCTACATATGATCTAGCAATGGTCTCACCTGGCTTTCTCTCGATGGTTGCTTTCTCAGGTATGGGCTCAGAATCTATAAAAAAAAACATCACATCAGTTCGAAACCATGAAGATAATTTAATAACATGTCATGAATTTCTGATAAATAAATCCAATCACAAAAACACGGAGACGCCCAGCTTTGCGATGAACAAAAATACAAAGAAAACAAACAAGACTTAACGACGCTACCCACGTTAGAGAAAATTAGCACTCGACATATCCTTTTTACCTACATGCAATTACACGACCTGTACAATTTAACATTTTAATTGTACAATTTAACATATACTAACCTGGCGTTTTCTCGATAGCCTCCTCAGGTTTGGACTCCGAATCTAGAAAACGATACTATATCACAGACTCTTGGACAACAATGTGTAGATGAACACACACTTCGTGCCGGTTGGGTAAAGATAAATTATGATGACAAACATATGTATACTTATACTCGTATAATGTTAGAAAAGAATACCATGCCACTCCAATAAAATGACCGGTGACATTTGAAGAAAAAATACGACCTTTTCCATCATTATATCAAAATATTCTGATAATTTTGTTCCGCTTTCTATTGATGCAGATGGAGACTGTGTGTGTGTGTGTTTTTTTGTGGTCGAATCATCATTCGTAACATGTAAAAAGGACAAACGCTAGCATTTGTAAAGTTATCGACACAGAAACAAATAGGTATCTTGGGTAATTCAGAAAGAATGGAAATCAATTGAAACTAAAACAGCAATAATAAATTCATTCCAGATTAGTCAGAGAACATCGAAAATTAATGGAAAAGGAGAACAACGTAGGGACATGTCCTTACCTGGCCTTTTCTCGATGGTGCCTTCCTCAGTTGGCTCAGAATCTATAAAAAGTTACATTCATCAGGCGGGAAAAACATGAAATTAAGTAAATAGCTATGTCTTACGCTTTTGATTAAAAAGTTCAGAACATCAATTTTAAAAGTTTAGAATTCCTAAAGTGGTCGGAAAACGTCTATCAGAAACGGATATGTACAACGAAACACATTTATCACTCAACGAACACTCATCCCCCATTCAGGGGACATAATCACGTGCACTGTGTACATATTGTTCGGTAAGCAATGTCATGTTCAATGTGCAATGTTTTTGCTGACCTGGCTGTTTGTTGATAATGACTTCTTCTGGCTTGCGCTCAGGCTCTGTAAAGAAAAAGAAAAAGACGTCATCTAAGTCACATGTTCATGCACGGACATTTACCTAGGGTTATAACTTCTGGTTAGGATAAAAAGGAGAGAGACTTTCACAACATGATATAGTTAGGGTAATTGTACCACCAAAAAATTAACTTCTACTAAAAAGGTTTTAAATTTTTTAACCGAAATACAACAGCCCAATGGAGCTCACCTGGCTTTTTCTCGATGATGACTGCTTCAGTTTCAGTCTCAGATTCTGGGAAAAAAGTTTTCGTGTTTAGTGATATTGATACGTTTGCTTTAATATTGAATGTTGATTCTTTTTCCAACATATGAAATATACTCCGACGAAATAAATAAATTTGCAAACTTCAGGCATTTTAATTTCTCGTTCGATAAGTTAGATAGTAACATCCCCATACGTTTACTGTTCCATGAACATTAGAAACTTTATAGAACCATTCAGTACAAATGGCATACGTATTAGGGCGGGTCATCCGAGAACTTTTTTTCGAGGACACAAAATGAAGACCGAAATTCCTACGGAGCATATCACAAGAAGAATGTGTGAATTTTTTCAATTTTTTTTGGTTGAGGTTGCGGGTCGCCGCAGCCAATTAATCAACCGGGTTTTTCGCCACATTTTCACTGCACGCGAGTTTTGAGCACAAATGTCAAATAATTAATTATTTTCAAATATATACATCGAAACTTCAGCTATTCCTTAACCTATCCTGTAAGTCTGTTGGCTGTATCTCTCTAACTGTGGCCATGGTGCCATGCTCTATGTATCGGTTTTCCGCAACTCGATCGCAGCGCCATCTCTTGAGAGGACTGTTAACCTTGCGTCGGTCGAGACAATATGCATTCTGCTGATGCGATCTTAGGACACTGATGAAAAACGTGAGGCACAGGAGCGTATACAGCGTGAAAGCTGTCAATTGCAATTAAATTAGCCATGAAATGTACATATTAGGGGCTCACCTGACTTTAGCACAGCCATTATTCGCCAAGTGCGATAGTGTCCGCTGGACCTATTAGTCATTTCATTCTGCGCTGAGACTTCAGCAGCATTATTCTCAGTTTTGGCCTCGAATATTTCCTTGCCTGTAAATTTAACCTTTCTTTTGCAATGCAAACCTAGTGTTAGAACTGACAGTAGCAGCTCACTTACAGAATAAGTACTAAGTTAGCCTCGTCAACTTAGCCCGGCTTCATCTGACAACAGACTGAGGGTGAGTTGCGAGGTATCCTGCTGATCGGCGATCCGCGTATCATATCACTGCCCGAGCTGCGCGTTCTCATCGGACCATCAGATCCTATTTTGATGACCTATTGGGGCTGGGCCACCGCTACAAGCAGTGCAACATCGAGCTTCGGACTTCGAGGGAAACTGACCTCATAATAACTAACCGCGGTAGTAGCTGCTAAGCGGTCGCCGACGCAATTTGTGATTCCAACCCAATCATGCGACATTGTTGCGGTTAGTGGAAAGGAGCCTCCATGTCGAAACGGAACTAACGCCGCGTGGTGGTCCTCGGTGACACTTCACATTCTGTTCTCGGAGAGGCAAGTAATTACAAAGGAAATGCCCTTCTGCATTTTACGTGCATAATGATGCGTCGTTTATCATGATTAATAGGATAGCCGTGCTGGATCATCGGCTATGACGAGCCTGCTGGACGAGCATATTGCTTCAGTAAATGAGCCCGGTAGTCAATGCTTAATTCTATTTTACCCCAAAATCAGACAAGGGCGGAGGGCCAAATTATTAAACAAGTTTACAAGACTTGTGGAAAAGCCACTGGACTAAAGCCGCGCCGATCAGTGGACCATTTACTAAGAGTGCCTGTGCATCGAGCAGGAACCGTTCGTGCCGTTTCGGGCAACGCCATGCAGTCCAGATCAGAGAACACTTCTGAACAGCCCGGAAGCAGGCGTCACGCTCTTGACAAATCCCGAGGTAGCTGTCAGTAAGGAAGCTTGAGCCCTTGAATTTGGTAAAATGGCTTACATTGGCAGCTTGCAAGTTACGTATTCCGTCGCGATCGCCCATCATACAACATACATTGACCAGTTTCGAACTATTACCGAGCTCAATGTTGTTCACTATGTCCCAATGTGGTCCGAAATTACGGAGTAAACATTGCAGAGACGGTCAATTACTCCAAAGCATCCAGCTATTGCGAGACCTCTCAGCTCATCGGTCTGTGTCATTTGCCCAGTGATCGACAGGAATAAGTACCGGGCTCACTATAGGATTTTTTTTTTTTTGCTGTACTGGCCGATACAGACAGCCAGCAAACAGTGCATGCACTGCGATGCTTGCTGAACTAAGGAATGGTGATACAAAGACTCGAGCCACTTACGGGAAAAAAAGTGTAGGAAGCGAATGAGGCAGGAGACAAAGATATGCGGTTCCATCAGCATTTTGCAATAAACAAGTCATGTTTAAACATGCAGCTCATAGATCGGTCCAAAGAACGCGTTACAGAGTCACCAATAGCAATCTCGCTGGAAGAGGGTGACCTTCGACCCGCTGCTTAACAAATTAATTTCGATCCGGTGCATACCCATACTCACTACTCAGACAGTGGATCGAGCCGTCCGGCTCGTAACTAAGGCAGCATACGCTGTTGTTATTAAAAGAGCACGTCTCGGTTACATCACGTGTGCCATCAGGACGCAATGCAACGCTCTCATGCCGGCGTTTGAATCAATTATCGAAGTGTGATTTTCTGTCCTAGGACGGTAAGGTGGCTGGCTACATTGCATTCAAAAATGAACGTACGGACCAGACATGTGCATGGATCCGAGAAAATGGATCTGGGATCTGATCCCACGGATCCTGATCTCGGATCCGACGGGATCATAGATCCAGCTCTGTAATTTATCGAGAGATCCGTAGGGATCACAGATCCGAGTCTCATTTTTTGCTTGAGATCCAGTGAGATCATAGATCCTCATTTATTTTTTGTCAACACATAAATCCCAAAAAGCACTTGTTTCAACTCACAAACGTTCTGTTTTAATGATTTTATGTGATCGCACGTCATAATCCATAGTTTTGTGTGACTTATTGGCATAGAAATCCTTTAAAACATGGTTCCAAATGTGGTGCCTGGTGGGATCCACTCAGATCATAGATCCATGTTCTTAATTTACCGTCAGATCATATGAGATCATAGATCCAAGATGTATTTTTCACGCCGGATCCGGTGGGATCATAGATCCCAACATGTACTTTGCTTCGATATCCGCTGAGATCATAGATCCATCACTCGGATCCATGCACATGTCTGGTACGGACTTTGGACTGATGTTATCTGTCTGCAAAACTTAACTTAACTGATAAACATATATCAAAGTTAAGCATCTCGCTGTTTTCTTGGCGAAATCACTATATGTAGGTATAGCTTCCGGAGCAATTTATGATTCCTGAAGTATTTTGGATCGAATGGGTACAACTCACCTAGTGTCAAATAAGGAACACCAGGCACCTAGGAACACCAAAGAACACCATATACCCGACGTGGCAGCGGCTGCGTCAGCTTTTAACGGTCGGAAAGCCGTCAAAATCAATGTTATGCCAAACTTGCTCAATAGATGGCGCTGGTTTCGTTGCGCTCAGATCGCCGATGCTAATCGCTATTCTGAGCACGATTCTGCCACTGGGGTTTCCAAACTTTGTGAAGAGGTGAGGGTAAGCGTGTAGAACTAGGAAAGTGGTAAATATAGTACCTTTCTCGAATTTTTCCCACAAACTTTTGCAAACAACGAGAAAAATTTGCAAAAGTGGTCTCGAAAAACCGTGGACGGCGAGCCCAGTTCCTTTTCAAAAATTCGCAAAAAATATGTTTTAACCGTTTTATGGATCAGCCCGTAGGAAAATCGCTCTTCACTTGAAAACTTTTTCCATCGACCCGCCCTAATACGTATTCTCTGTACACTCAGGGTCTCACCTGGCCCTCTCTCGATGGTTTTAGGTTTGGGCTCAGAATCTAAAGAAACATATTGCTTCAGTTCAAAATCATGAGAATAATTAAATGACTAGATATTTTCTTCTGGCAAAATAAATCTTATAAAAAAACTCGCAGACATACAGCTGCGTGATGAGGAAAATGCACACCAGCCATTTAAGACTCAACGACTCTCCCTAGTTCAAGCTACATATGATCTAGCAATGGTCTCACCTGGCTTTCTCTCGATGGTTGCTTTCTCAGGTATGGGCTCAGAATCTATAAAAAAAAATCACATCAGTTCGAAACCATGAAGATAATTTAATAACATGTCATGAATTTCTGATAAATAAATCCAATCACAAAAACACGGAGACGCCCAGCTTTGCGATGAACAAAAATAAAAAGAAAACAATCAAGACTTAACGACGCTACCCACCTTAGAGAAAATTAGCACTCGACATATCCTTTTTACCTACATGCAATTACACGACCTGTACAATTTAACATTTTAATTGTACAATTTAACATATACTAACCTGGCGTTTTCTCGATAGCCTCCTCAGGTTTGGACTCCGAATCTAGAAAACGATACTATATCACAGACTCTTGGACAACAATGTGTAGATGAACACACACTTCGTGCCGGTTGGGTAAAGATAAATTATGATGACAAACATATGTATACTTATACTCGTATAATGTTAGAAAAGAATACCATGCCACTCCAATAAAATGACCGGTGACATTTGAAGAAAAAATACGACCTTTTCCATCATTATATCAAAATATTCTGATAATTTTGTTCCGCTTTCTATTGATGCAGATGGAGACTGTGTGTGTGTGTGTGTTTTTTGTGGTCGAATCATCATTCGTAACATGTAAAAAGGACAAACGCTAGCATTTGTAAAGTTATCGACACAGAAACAAATAGGTATCTTGGGTAATTCAGAAAGAATGGAAATCAATTGAAACTAAAACAGCAATAATAAATTCATTCCAGATTAGTCAGAGAACATCGAAAATTAATGGAAAAGGTGAACAACGTAGGGACATGTCCTTTTACCTGGCCTTTTCTCGATGGTGCCTTCCTCAGTTGGCTCAGAATCTATAAAAAGTTACATTCATCAGGCGGGAAAAACATGAAATTAAGTAAATAGTTATGTCTTACGCTTTTGATTAAAAAGTTCAGAACATCAATTTTAAAAGTTTAGAATTCCTAAAGTGGTCGGAAAACGTCTATCAGAAACGGATATGTACAACGAAACACATTTATCACTCAACGAACACTCATCCCCCATTCAGGTGACATAATCACGTGCACTGTGTACATATTGTTCGGTAAGCAATGTCATGTTCAATGTGCAATGTTTTTGCTGACCTGGCTGTTTGTTGATAATGACTTCTTCTGGCTTGCGCTCAGGCTCTGTAAAGAAAAAGAAAAAGACGTCATCTAAGTCACATGTTCATGCACGGACATTTACCTAGGGTTATAACTTCTGGTTAGGATAAAAAGGAGAGAGACTTTCACAACATGATATAGTTAGGGTAATTGTACCACCAAAAAATTAACTTCTACTAAAAAGGTTTTAAATTTTTTAACCGAAATACAACAGCCCAATGGAGCTCACCTGGCTTTTTCTCGATGATGACTGCTTCAGTTTCAGTCTCAGATTCTGGGAAAAAAAGTTTTCGTGTTTAGTGATATTGATACGTTTGCTTTAATATTGAATGTTGATTCTTTTTCCAACATATGAAATATAATCCGACGAAATAAATAAATTTGCAAACTTCAGGCATTTTAATTTCTCGTTCGATAAGTTAGATAGTAACATCCCCATACGTTTACTGTTCCATGAACATTAGAAACTTTATAGAACCATTCAGTACAAATGGCATACGTATTCTCTGTACACTCAGGGTCTCACCTGGCCCTCTCTCGATGGTTCCAGGTTTGGGCTCAGAATCTAAAGAAACATATTGCTTCAGTTCAAAATCATGAGAATAATTAAATGACTAGATATTTTCTTCTGGCAAAATAAATCTTATCATAAAAACTCGCAGACATACAGCTGCGTGATGAGGAAAATGCACACCAGCCATTTAAGACTCAACGACTCTCCCTAGTTCAAGCTACATATGATCTAGCAATGGTCTCACCTGGCTTTCTCTCGATGGTTGCTTTCTCAGGTATGGGCTCAGGATCTATAAAAAAAAAAATCACATCAGTTCGAAACCATGAAGATAATTTAATAACATGTCATGAATTTCTTATAAATAAATCCAATCACAAAAACACGGAGACGCCCAGCTTTGCGATGAACAAAAATACAAAGAAAACAAACAAGACTTAACGACGCTACCCACGTTAGAGAAAATTAGCACTCGACATATCCTTTTTACCTACATGCAATTACACGACCTGTACAATTTAACATTTTAATTGTACAATTTAACATATACTAACCTGGCGTTTTATTGATAGCCTCCTCAGGTTTGGACTCCGAATCTAGAAAACGATACTATATCACAGACTCTTGGACAACAATGTGTAGATGAACACACACTACGTTCCGGTTGGATAAAGACTAAAGATAAATTATCATAGCAAACATGTACTTATATAATTTTAGAAAAGAATACCATGCCACTCCAATAAAATGGCCGGTGACTTTGAAAAAATATACAACCTTTTTCATCATTATATCAAAATATTCTGATAATTTTGCTCCCTTTTCTATCGATGCAGATGGCGACTGTGTGTTTTTTTAGTCGATTCATCATTCGTATTATGTGAAAAGGACAAAATCTAGCATCCGTAAAATTATCGACACAGAAACAAATATCTTGGGTAATTTAGAAAGCCGGTAAATCAAATGAAACTAAAGCAGCAATAATGAACACATCCCAGATCAGTCAGAGAACATCGAAAATTAATGGAAAAAGAGAACAACGTAGGGACATGTCCTTACCTGGCCTTTTCTCGATGGTGCCTTCCTCAGTTTTTGGCTCAGAATCTATAAAAAGTTACATTCATCGGGCGGAAAAACATGAAATTAAGTAAATAGTTATGTTTTACGCTTTTGATTAAAAAGTTCAGAACATCAATTTTAAAAGTTTAGAATTCCGCAAGTGGTTGGAAAACGTCTATCAGAAACGGAAATGTACAACGAAACACATTTATCACGCAACGAACACTCATCCCCCATTCAGGTGACATAATCACGTGCACTGTGCACATATTGTTCGGTAAGCAATGTCATGTTCAATGTGCAGTGTTTTTACTGACCTGGCTGTTTGTTGATAACGACTTCTTCTGGCTTGGGCTCAGGCTCTATAAAAAAGACGTCATCTAAGTCACATGTTCATGCACGGACATTTACCTAGGGTTATAACTTCTTGCTAGGATAACAAGGAGAGAGACTTTCACAACATGATATAGTTAGGCCGGCTAATTGTACCACCCAAAAATTAACACGCGCACCGACGGGGGTCTGCGCCAACTTAGTACCGACGGGGGGGGGGGGGCGGATGACCGGCCCCCTCTGAGATCTCGAGAACGAAGCAAGATAGCGACAAGCGGTAAACAGCATCGGATACGCACGGACAAGGTCTACAATTTTTACCAAGGTCATTCTCAGGTCAGGTCAAAGATGACGTCACAGGACGGGTAAAAAAGTGAAAATGGCGGCGCTAGATATGGAGAGAGTTTTTCTCGAATAACTTTCGAATTAGTCAAGATAGGAACAAACTAAGGGCGTCATCGTGATCCTCTTGTCAATCCGCATCGAATGATAAATATGTTGACCTCGAAAGGTCAAGGTCATAGGTTGACCTCAGGTCACGCGACCTCGAGGTCATCATGTATATCATTCGATGCGTCTTGAGGAGCTGAACACAATGAGACCATCCGCTCGGCTGTATCTTGTTCCTGTACGGAGGTATTGGTAAAAAACCTTTGGTGACCTTTGATGACGTCACATGACCTTAGTTACAGCTGCCCAACAGCAAAACAGACCTCAAGGTAGTGAAGGTTGATCGTATATGAAGTCATGTATGGTACATGGGGCCATTCCGACCCGTTTTAGTGGTAAAAACAGGGAGTTGATTTTTCCCCCATTGACTTATAATGGGGAGGTCGAGATATTGACCTGACCTTAGGTCACCGATATCAAAATTCCGAGATAAACGAATTGTAGCTACTAATGACCTAATAACATCCTGCGACTTTCAAAGGCCTCCGACATCTACTGTAGCTCTGGCACGGTGACAAAGTTGCAAAAAAGTGACTTGAGGTTGGGTCATGCAAAGTGACCTGGTGACCTGACCTTAAAAGTTAGGAGGTTCAAACTTGCACACCATGTGTAAAATTGATGAGAGAATAGTCGTACCAAATTTCGCGGTTTTCCCGCTATTTGCGAAAAACCTCAGGGGGGCAGATATCCGCCACCCCCCCCCCCCCCCGTCGGTGCGCGTCTTCCACTAAAAAGGTTCTAAATTTTTTAACCGAAATACAACAACCCAATGGATCTCACCTGGCTTTTTCTCGATGATGACTGCTTCGGTTTCAGTCTCAGATTCTGGGAAAATTTTTTCGTATTCAGTGATATTGATACGTTTGTTTTAATATTGAATGTTGATTCTTTTTCCAACATATGAAATATACTCCGACGAAATAAATAAATTTGCAAACTTCAGGCATTTTAATTTCTCGTTCGATAAGTTTGGTTGTAATAACCTCATAAGTTTACTGTTCCATGAACATTAGAAACTTTATAGAACCATTCAGTACAAATGGCATATGTATTCACTGTATGTACACTCCGGGTCTCATCTGGCTCTCTCTCGATGGTTTCAGGTTTCGGCTCGGAATCTAAAAAGAAACATATTACTTCAGTTCAACATCATGAAAATAATTAAATGACTAGGCATTATCTTCTGACAAAATAAACCTTATCATAAAAACTGGCAGACATACAACTGTGTGATGAGGAAAATGCACACAAGCCATTTAACCCTCGCACGACCAGGCCATTTCTCATAACACGAACGACCAGGGGGGGGGGGGGTTGTTACGACCCCCCCCTGGCGTTTCGAAACGGAAGGTCGTAGAGCTTAGCGGAAAAAACCAACGGATTGCTCTCAACGAGATCTCGCGATTGGTGGTATATTTTTTGGTCCTAGGTCAACATTTGACCTACGTTTGACCGGTCAAAGGTAAAATTTTCGGAAAATAGACTTTTTCAACTTTCGGCGGCGATTGCGGCAAAACGGTGGGAGATATCGACTTGAAACCTTCACTATCGTGTTCCTTGATCAATTCTCTATCGTTTGGTATGTATTTCGTTTCCTTAGCTCTAAAAATGGCGCGTTGGGAGCGCCGGAAGTCGGCAAGGTCACAGTCGGCGGCAGAAATTCGAAAAATCAAAATTTAAATTTTTGAAATCTGATTGTATTTTTGGATTTGGGAGGTCCATTTGCTCCCTATAGAAGCTAATATTGCTGCATATTCCCATTGAGGTGACAAGAATTAGCAAAATAGTGGTTCGGGTGCTTTTCAAAAATAGTACCGGGTGCTGTTCCTCTTGTGACGTCATAGCTCCGTGACCTGACCTGACCCGGTCAAATTTCTTATACCATATGATAGCCAATACTTGCCCCAACATGCATGGGAAGTTTCATCACGATCCATCAACCGATGTCCGTACCACCGGCAGGAAACCTCGGGCGTTGGCACTCAGTTTGTGAAAATCCGGCCGGAGGCTGTACCTCTTATGACGTCATAACTCCGTGACCTGACATGACCCGATCAATTTTTTTTCGGCAAAAGATGCGCAAAGGTTGCCCCAGAGGATATTGAAAATTTCAGCCCGCTACGACAAGCCGTTTAGCGTGCACTTCGAAAAAACCTCAGGGGGGGGGGGTTGATACAACCCCCCCCCCTAGGCGTTCTAGGGTTAACCCCCGCCCTGATGGGGGGTTATTTTGCCCCCTGTGGTTTTTCCTTAATAGTGAGAAAACGGCGGCTTTCAGTACCTTCACGGGCATTAATTTGACACCTTTACACACAATTCCAAGTCACAAGTCATTTTGGGTCAGGAGTTATTTAGGTCAAACTGAGGTCATGTTCGAGTAAAAATGAGCAAAAAACATGACATCTTGAAACGCTCACCAAATCCACAGTTAACAGGCAATTTTAAAGTTCTTTATGTGGTCGTGTAGAGAAAAGATGGCGCCACAAAACTGTCATCTCGGATTTTCAAAATTGTGGGATTTACACCCCAAATAATAAAAAAATAGAAAAAAAAACTCAAAAAATTCCCAATTTCTTTTTCGAATTTCGAAAAACGGAATATATGTGACAGTCTTTGCGCTCTTCGATACACATACCAAATTTTAGATCGATACCTCCTTTTTTGGCCAGGTTCAGTCGGGGGAGGTTTGGTCAATCGTTGTCATTTTTAGCACATGCCATTTTTGGCAACCATGTGCCAATCAGCTATTTTTGGCAACGATGAAGCTGATTTCACTCATCAGCGAGGAAATCTCGATTTTGGAAATACAAGCACTGATTTTGGAAATGAAGTGCTGCCACCTGGTGCAAGAAGAATAAACCAGCTTTAATATGGCTGTTGTTTGTATGGTAGTCCAACGTTGACGTGTACCCTTTTTTGTGGCCTGAAGTTGGAACTTCAATTTGCAGCATCCGAAAATGATCAATATTGATAATTTTGATTTGATAATTTTGATGAACAAATGAACATGTTAAGACTTAAGTTTCATCCAGATGCGGTGGTTCACTTCTTGAAATTATTTTTGTTTATAACGACCGCCATGCAATGACGGATGATAAGAGGCCGTCAATTAGCAAAAATAGTTTCCAGAAGTAAAACACCGCATCTAGATAAGATGACCTTCTCTCTCAACTTAACATATTATTTTTTCATCAACATCATGTTTTCGATCAATATCGATCATTTTCGGATGATTCAATTTTTAGTTTCAGCTTCAAGCCACAAAACAAACTACCATACTAACAACGGGCATATTAAAGGGACCCTCCCACCTTCAAAAAAGTTAATGAATTGGCACAAAAGTGATGTCGCTCGGTTCAGAAAGAGCGAAAACGAATATCTACCAAATTTCATCGAAAAATATTCACCGGTTTTCAAGATATTAGACATTTACTTTTGTTTACTTTTTGGGATCTCCGCTGTTCCTAGCGACTTTATTTGAAAGTGCGGCATTTGTTGCGCGCAAAGCAGCATATACCACCGCGTGCTACCAAACGTTTTAGTAAAAGATTTAAAAATCGTTAGATCTCCGCTGACGTCACAAATTCTAAGGGGGCATACCAATGCACTAGCCCCTTAGAATCCGAAAACTGCAAGTTTGAAATTCCATATCTCCGAATTAAAGCATTTGTCGATGTTGTGAGTGCCCAAACCGGTATTTGCAGGCCATGGCCACCAATTTGGCTATCTCAACTCAAAACTAATGTTAAGGTGGGAGTGTCCCTTTAAAGCTGGCTTCTTCGTCTTGCACCAGATGGCAGCACTTCTTTTCTAAAATCGGTGCTTATCTTTCTTAAATCGTGATTTCCTCGGTGAGGAGTGAAATCGGCTTCATCGTTGTTAAAAATAGCAGAATCGTTGCCATTTTTGGCACGTGTGACAAAAATAGCACGTGCTAAAAATGACAACGATTGACCAAACCTCTCCCCACTGGGTTATAGCGAAAAAACTGTTCAAAATTGTTGACGTCAAATTTTGTAACTCAATTTTTAGCAATTCTAGAACACGTAGCGCAAAACAAAGACCACCATTGAACTCCCCGTGACGAGCTGCATCGAATCAATACCCATTTATGCAAAAATATCAATTTTTAAATTTGACCTAATTTGACCTGACCTTGACCTGACTTTGACCTGACCTTCACCTTCATAATCTCAACTGACCCCAAGGGCTGCCTGTCTCACATAATCGCATTTTGCATATAAAATGGACCATAAAACATGCATCACAAAGCCGTAATCGCCACGCCATATGTGGAAGGCTTTTGGTGTCAATACATACATACATACATACATACATATTTTTATAATGTGACCTCATAGAGCCTTTGGCTCAGGCACTATAAAAAAGACGTCATCTAAGTCACATGCTCATGCTCGGATATTTATATTTGAGACTCCTGACGGGGATGGTGTGCGGTTGGTCGGAGCAGCCGCAGCCAGTTAAAGTCAGTTGATTGGAACAGGCCGTGGCCGGCTTTGAAGGTCACGTTAACCCTCGCATGTGTGTGGCGTTTGCCAGCTTCTTGTGTGTAGGCGGGGGGGGGGGGGTCGGTTGGATCCCCCCTGCCGTTTGGCCCCTGATCGAGCTAGAGCTTCGGGGAAAAAAACGAGCGTGTTGCCCGTGAGGAGAGGAAGCCGACGATACCCCATTTTAACCCGCGCCCCGTAGGCCTATCGGCGGACCCTACCACTTGTGTGTGTGTGTGGGGGGGCGTTTCGGCCCCCCTAAGATCTCGGAAATTTACCGGCCGATTTTCACAATTCAAACGGCTTTCGATAGCCCCATTGAGGAACTACCTTGTGACCAAATTTCATTGACCTAGGTCAAACCGATGACGTCACAGGTCAGGTCAAAGCTCGGATTTTCACCGTTCACTTCACAGGCATTTCAAGAAATGTGTTGTGAAATCAAGTAAATTGGTAAGTTATTGAAAACCATCGATGGTACATTGTTCGTCAAACACATACTTTGGTATCTGAGGTCACTGATACCAGGTCAGGTCACAAAGGTCAGGTCACTGGGGGTCACAATATTAAAGTGTCGTGTGATACATGTTTTATGGTCCATTTTATATGACAAATGCGATTATGTGGGTCAGGCAGCCTATGGGGCCAGCTTATGTCACGTTTTGGTGAAGGTCAGGTCAAATAAAGTCAAATTTCAAAGTTGATATTTTTGCATAAAATGGGTATGGATTCGATGCAACTCGTCACGGGGATTCTAATGGTGGCCTTTGTTTCCCTACGTGGTCTATAATTGCCAATAACTGAGTTTGAAAATTTGACGTCATCATTTTTGAACAGTTGTTTCGCTATAACTTAGCCAAAAAAACGAGTTATCGATCTGAAATCTAGTATGTAGATAGAACACGGTTGGTACTATCACATATATTCCGTTTTTTCGAAGCTCAAAAAAAAACTTTTTAGATTTTTTGGCTAATATATCCAAAAAATACTTTTTTGATTTTTGGGGGTCAAAACTCAAAGAGTTCAAAAATCCGAGATAACAGTTGTGTAGCCCTGTCAATTTTACACCTTTTATATCCAGACCATTTTTCTATATCTTCAAAGCTGTAGGCCTGACAGCTCTTCTTGTGAAGGTCTTTTTTGGTCGGAAATGGCACAATATGACGTCATTCTGACGTCATTTGTGATCAACCTATCATAGCCCCTGGATTTTTAATCACAATGTGTAAAACGGATGCCCGGAGGGGTCCTGAGAGTTTGGTGGCGATATCTCCAGTCGTTTAGGAGATATCGACGGAAAAGGACAGGGGGGCCGTTTCGGCCCCCCTTGCGGGGCGCGGGTTAAGGTCCTAGGTCATTGGTTGACCTTCCAGGTCAGGTCAATGACCCAAAAGTCGGGAAAATCGGGACCTGTTAGAAAGTCGTAAAGTGTGGCTGCTAAGCGGTTTTTCGGGGTGCTTATCACGGATATCGTGTTAGTTTTGATCACAGATGATGTCTTTAACTTGTTATTCTGGCGTCCTCTCCATCTGTCTGGTTTATGCTGTACTGTCCTACATATTTTACAATCAGATGCGGATAAGTTCATATAACTGCCAGTCTTCTAAACGTAACATTGGAGGAATCAAATTGCTTTGCGATGTTTCAGATATAGTTTTGCTGCAGGAGCACTGGCTCTATCCTTTTGATCTTCCTAGCCTTAATACCTTGCACAAAGATTTCATGACATTTGGAATTTCATCCATTGATGTATCCGATGGTATTGTGCTAGGACGCCCGTACGGTGGTGTAGCAGTTATGTGGAGAAAGGACTTAACATCTCAGGTGAAACCCATCAGTTTTGATGATCGGAGAATAATTGGACTGGAATGTTGTTACGGAGCGAGCGAAGCGAGCGTAGTCTTTCCTTAGATTAACGGAAATTTCTGAGTATGAGCGCCGGCCGTGGTCACGCTTTTGCGAGGCTTATATCTTGTCGTACTGCGCTGTGGGTAGCGCGTGGCTGGACGGAAGGTCTGTGACAATCTATTGATCTGTGGCTGATCTATTAGAGTGTCCGTCCGAGAGCCGTACGACGGCTGACAGAGCCTGGGGTCGCGAACTGGTGTGGTAACCGTTACGCCCACCTGGGACGCCCGAGTCGGTACGGCACTTGCGGTGTCGTAACCGGATCGGCGGGAACCAGCAGAACGCTGTTGGACCGGCGGTGAAAGTCGGAACCGAGCACTCGCCCACCAGTGGAGCGTCTGGTCGAGCAGGTCTACCCGCTAAGGCAGCCTGAGCACGAACCAGTGGCAGGGTCCGATCAATGACCGTGGTCCGACCAGGGTGTCAGCGCAATGGCCAGTCAGAGGCGTCTTTAAGGGCGCAGAAGCCCACCTCGGTCGACTGTGGCCGGTGCAACCTAGTCAGGTCGTTTGTGTGAATCTCCGTGTTCTTCCCTCGCCTCAGAGTAGCCGCTCTTCTCCAAATGCCCGAGCCGTTTTCTATGTGTATTTGTCTTGTAGCGAACAGCAGAGTCGAGAAACGAATTGACAATGTCGCCGAAAGCCGCGGTCATATGCTGGCCGTCCCTAGTACTACCAATATGCCCGCAGGCGCGGCGAGAGACAAGCTTAACGTATGAGTCACCGTCCGGCTGCCGGGAGAGCCCCTACCGCGACCTTTGCTCACAGGCATGACGTCACGACAATGGGTTCGTAAACGTACGGGCAGCGGCCGCCTCAGGGGTGCCGCCGTGACCTTTGCACGATATGTTCTAAAGCGTATGGCACAGCGGTTACTAGGAAGGTTGAGGCCAGCGGCAGGCCGGTTTACAAATAACAAACAAACTTGACGCGCAATTGACAACAGGTAACAGATTGATTAATAAAGCGGTGACAATATAAATAAAAATGACAACATGAAATGGCAAATCGCATAGATGATCCCTACAGTACCCCCTCGCCAGACATGTCGCGGACAAAAGTGACATGGCGATATCTTACCGGAGGTCGTATGACGCGGCCGGAGCGGGTCGTCCGTAGTATCGGCTGAGGCTGCAATGGTGCAGCGTCAGCCCGAGCGACGGCTGCAGGGCGATTTGGTGCGTCACCGTAGATCAGAAGCTCCGGGCCGCTGGGCTCATTGCTGAGCGGTGGCGCGGCCGGCGGGCCGCTGGACTGAGTACCGTGCGGCTGCACAGTCGGCAGGTCAGACTGTCGATGACCGGATTCGTCTGGCGTCTCCAGGAAGGCGGCCTTACACCGGTCGATGCTGATGACTTCCTTTTTCTGTCGACGGTCGATGGTGATGGTTTTGGTGGTCCTTTCGGTAACCGGGAACGGTCCGTCGTATGGAGCGTCCAGCGGGTAGCGGTGACAGTCCCTGCGCACGAAGACGTGTGTCGCCGTCTGGAGTGCCGTCGGGACGTACGTGGCGCGCTGGACCGGACGTGGGAGTGTCGGCCGCACCTGAGGCATGGCGCGCTTCAGGTCCTGTACGAAGCCGGCCGGTGATGCTGCTGAGGCTTGGCTGCTGATGAAGAACTCGCCGGGAAGCCGCAGTGAGGAGCCGTACACCAGCTCGGCTGACGTCGCCTGCAGGTCCGCCTTGATGGTGGAGCGTATGCCCAGGAGCACCAGCGGCAGCGTCCGTCCATGACGTAGCCTGGTGTGCACGGAGGCTGGCCTTCAGCTGGCGATGCAGGCGTTCCACCATACCGTTGCAGGCCGGGTGGTAGGACGTCGTCCGAGTTCGCTGGCAGCCCAGGAATCGCTGTAGCTCCGACCAGAGGGCCGACTCGAACTGGGCGCCTCGGTCCGTCGTGATGATGGACGGAACGCCGAATCGGGCGACCCAGTGCTCGAGGAAGGCGCGGGCGACCGTGGTGGTGCGGATGTCCGGCAGAGGGATGGCTTCTGGCCACCGAGTGAACCGGTCGACGCACGTCAGGAGGTACGAGTGCCCTCTTGACGGCGGCATCGGGCCGACGAGGTCCACGTGGACGTGGTCGAAGCGTTGCTGAGGTGGCTGGAAGGTGCCGACGTCAGACTTGGTGTGCCGGCCGATTTTGCAGCGCTGACAGGCGAGGCAGGTTCGGGTCCAGCGGCGCACGTCGCGATCCATACCAGGCCAGACGAACCGCTTAGAGACGAGCTTGACGGTAGCCTCGACGCCAGGGTGCGACAGGTCGTGCAGAGCCTTGGCGAAGGGCCGGCGCAGCGCCTCTGGGAGGACCGGCCGAGGCGATCCGGTGGACTCGTCGCAGAGCAGACGGAGTCCATCGCCGACCGGGATGTGGCGCAGACGCAGTGAGGTGTCTGAGGCCTCGAGGTCTTCCAGCGAGCCGTCTTCGGACTGGGCCTTGGCGATGGCAGTGAAGTCGGCGAGCGGGGGTCGCGGCTGGGCCACCATCGAGACCGTGCGTGACAGCGTGTCGGCGACCACGTTGTCCTTGCCAGGCACATGGCGGATGTCAGACACGAACTGGCCGATGTAGTCCAGGTGGCGGACCTCTCGTGGCGAATAGCGGTCGGACGAGGAGCCGATGGCCGTTACCAGTGGTCGGTGGTCTGTGAAAATGATTGCTGACCGTCCTTCGATGGCGTGCTTGAAGTGCCGGACGGCCAGGTAGATAGCGAGCAGCTCGCGCCCGAACGTGCTGTATTTCTTCTCCGCAGGTTAGAGCGTTTTCGAGAAGAAAGCGAGGGGCTGCCACTCGCCGGCGACGTGCTGCTGGAGGACGGCGCCCACTCCGCAGTCCGAGGCGTCGACGAAGAGGGCGAGCGGCGCGTCCGGGACTTGGTGTGCGAGATGTGTCGCCGTGGCCAGGGCGTCCTTGACGTTCTTGAAACGCTGCCGCGCCGAGTCTGTCCACGTGACAGGCGCTCTCGAGCGTTTTGCCTTGTGGGTGATTAAGGCGTGCAGAGGCTGCAGGAGCTCGGCTGCCTGGGGGATGAAGCGGTGGTAGTAGGCTACCATCCCCAGGAACCTCCGTAGCTGGGACTGAGTGGTCGGTTCCGGGAAGTCTTTGATGGCCTCGACTCGTCCAGGCAGCGGGCGGACGCCGTCGGCGTCTACCGAGTGGCCGAGGAACACCACCTGCTCCTGTCCCAGGACGCACTTGTGCCTGTTGACGACGACGCCGTAGGTGTTGAGGCGCTGAAGCACTTGGTCCAGGAGCTGCAGGTGGTGTTCGGCAGTCGGGCTGGCCAGCAGAATGTCGTCCAGGTAGACGAAGCAGCCCGGTATGCCGCGGAGGACCTCATCCATGAAACGCTGGAAGGTCTGTCCGGCGTTTCTGAGGCCGAACGGCATCCGAACGCATTCGTAGAGGCCGAACGGTGTCGTGATGGCTGTCTTGGGGACGTCGGCAGGTTCCACCGGGATCTGGTGGTAAGCCTTCACCAAGTCAATGGTGCTGAAGACGGTGCACCCATGCAGGTCGGCTGAAAAGTCCCGCAGGTACGGCAGCGGGTAGCGGTCTGGTACGGTGCGGGCGTTCAGCGCTCTGTAGTCGCCGCAAGGGCGCCACTCGCCGGGTCTCTTCTTTGGCACCATGTGGAGTGGAGTTGTCCAGCTGCTGCTCGACGGTCGAATGATGCCTTGCTGGAGCATCTTGTTGAACTCAGCACGTGCGATTTGAAGGCGCTCCGGCGGGAGGCGTCGTGGTCGCTGGTACACCGGTGGACCCTTGGTGACGATGTGGTGCGTCACGTTGTGCTTCACCGGTGTTGGTCCAGGTTTTGGTGAGGTCACATCCGGGTACCGGGCGAGGACAGCTGCGAAGCGAGCAGCAGCCTGCTCCCGAACGAGACGCACTCCGATGGAGCACAGCCTTGACCGCTCGGCGCTGGCGCAGACGGTGCCGTCCCGCAGGAGACGCTGGTTGGCAACGTCCACGACGAGGTGATGTGCGGCCAGGAAGTCGGTGCCCAAGATGGGTGTGGTGACGTCAGTGACGAAGAATCGATGTTTCAGGCGGTGCTGCTGACTCAAGGTGACGTCCAGCAGGCAGGTGCCGTGCACCGCGATCGGTGAGCCGTTTGCCGCGACGAGCTGCTGGCCGACAGGAGCAGGGGTCAGCGTAGACCCGTTGGGCAGGCAGCGGCGAGGCAGCACGCTGACCTGCGCCCCGGTGTCGACTAGAAATTGCCGGTCCGTCTCCGTGTCCCTCACGAAGAGTAGTGGCGCGGCAGGAGGGGCGCCCGTGCTTTGCGCCATTAGCACGGGGCGCCTCAGTTTTCCGAGGCGATCCAGGAGCACGGCAACTTGCATCGGCGCGCTTGGGCGCCGAATCGCTGGTGGTACCAACACAGCGTGTCGTCGTGCGGCGGCGTTGAAGGACGAGCCGGTGACGGGCGGCGTGACTGGCGAGATGCCTGGCGCGGCCGGGAACGGCTGCGGTCGCGTCGCACGGCGTCCTCGAGTCGTCGGTTGCTGGCCTCCAGGCGCTCCATCTTAGCGACCAGGGAGGCGATGACGGTGTCCAGCGCAGGGGTTGCAGCTGGCGCTGGGGCTGTCGCTGCAGCAGCGATGGGCGGTGCCGGCTGTGTGTACGGCTGTGCCGCGATCGCTGATAGCCGTGGGTCCGGTCCGCTAGCTTCCAGATACCGGTCGGCCGCTTCTGCCAGTGCGTCAAGCGTGCTGTCGGCTGGCAGGAGGGCGAGGGCAGCACGGACGGGCTGCGGTAGCCGTTGTTGAAAAAGGGTACGGAAGAGCTCTGTATCAACCGGGGCGTCCCCGGCTGCGGCTAGCTCGTTGCGCATTGAGCGCAACAGCGCCGTCGGCTTCTGATCGCCGAGCTGCTGGCGGCCGAGCAGGGCTTGTAGTCGGTCGGCGCGTGACTGTGCCAGGCGGGCTTGGAGCGCTGCACACAGCACGTCAAAAGACCGAGATGACCGGATGACGTCCTTGACCTGGACGGCGATGTTGGCGGGGAGGTTTGCGACGAGGAGCTTAAACCTCAGCTCGTCGGAGTCGACCCCGCTGACGTCGAAAGCGCACTGCACCTGCAGTAGCCACAGGTCGGGCTCTTCCGGAGAGTATGGTGGTAGCCGGAAGCTAGCCATGGGCCGATGAGTTGACTCGGAGGCTGAAGCTGGAACGCTGGCTGGGTCTTGAGCTGCGGCGCCGGACTGTGCGCTGTCCGCGGGCATGACGAGAGGCTAAGGTCGAACAACGGAGATCACGTCGGGGTCACCAATTGTCGTACTGCGCTGTGGGTAGCGCGTGGCTGGACGGAAGGTCTGTGACAATCTATTGATCTGTGGCTGATCTATTAGAGTGTCCGTCCGAGAGCCGTACGACGGCTGACAGAGCCTGGGGTCGCGAACTGGTGTGGTAACCGTTACGCCCACCTGGGACGCCCGAGTCGGTACGGCACTTGCGGTGTCGTAACCGGATCGGCGGGAACCAGCAGAACGCTGTTGGACCGGCGGTGAAAGTCGGAACCGAGCACTCGCCCACCAGTGGAGCGTCTGGTCGAGCAGGTCTACCCGCTAAGGCAGCCTGAGCACGAACCAGTGGCAGGGTCCGATCAATGACCGTGGTCCGACCAGGGTGTCAGCGCAATGGCCAGTCAGAGGCGTCTTTAAGGGCGCAGAAGCCCACCTCGGTCGACTGTGGCCGGTGCAACCTAGTCAGGTCGTTTGTGTGAATCTCCGTGTTCTTCCCTCGCCTCAGAGTAGCCGCTCTTCTCCAAATGCCCGAGCCGTTTTCTATGTGTATTTGTCTTGTAGCGAACAGCAGAGTCGAGAAACGAATTGACAATGTCGCCGAAAGCCGCGGTCATATGCTGGCCGTCCCTAGTACTACCAATATGCCCGCAGGCGCGGCGAGAGACAAGCTTAACGTATGAGTCACCGTCCGGCTGCCGGGAGAGCCCCTACCGCGACCTTTGCTCACAGGCATGACGTCACGACAATGGGTTCGTAAACGTACGGGCAGCGGCCGCCTCAGGGGTGCCGCCGTGACCTTTGCACGATATGTTCTAAAGCGTATGGCACAGCGGTTACTAGGAAGGTTGAGGCCAGCGGCAGGCCGGTTTACAAATAACAAACAAACTTGACGCGCAATTGACAACAGGTAACAGATTGATTAATAAAGCGGTGACAATATAAATAAAAATGACAACATGAAATGGCAAATCGCATAGATGATCCCTACAATCTCAGCAACCACTTGACCGATTTACATGCGGTAAATTTTGTAGGGTAGCTTCATTCCTTCTACCAAGTATTGGACTATTCCCGATGCATGTGGGTGACCCCTTATGCACGTGCCACGTGCAAAACGAAGAGGTGTCACTTTTGTAATTGTTGCAATATCTCGGTAACTACTTGGCCGATTGCGCTGAAAGTTGGCATGTAGGTAGGCACCCACTAGACACTGCATATCCATGTGCCAGAGTTGGGGTGCTGCTGCACGTGCGCACGTGCAGGGGTCGTTTCCAGATCTCGAGAACGGCTCGACCGATTGCGCTCAAATTTGGTACACAGTTAGGGACCGGTTAGTAGGGTGCCGTGCACAAGTCAGTTGGGACCCATTTTGCACGTGCGCACGTGCAGGGTGCCGCTTCCAGATCTCGAGAACGGCTGGGCCGATTGTGCCCAAATTTGGCACATCGCTAGAGACCGTTTAGTAGGGTGCCGTGCACAAGTCAGTTGGAGGTACCCCCTCACAATTTCGCACGTGCAAGGCCCACCCTCTCGCTCGCTCCGTTAGTCGCCCCAAAAGGCGTTATACTGGTTTTAATGGTATCAAAATGCTGTTATTGGGAGTGTATTTGCCTTACAACGCAACTCATAATTTTGATGAGTTTGTATTTTCTCTCGGTAAAATTAGGTCAATTATTGATGAGTTTGATTCCCCCTACGTTTTCGTCTTCGGTGATTTCAATGCTGATATAGAGAGGCAGGCCTCTTTTGGTAAAGAACTAGATTCATTTTGCCAGGAGTCTGACCTTATTGTTGCTGATCCAGTGTTCCTGGGAAGGGGATCTGTGACTCATGTAAATGACGCTCATGGTACAGAGTCTTGGTTGGATCATATTGTGTGCACGAAAGGTGCGTATGGGCTAATTCAGGCAATCGATATTCGCTACTCTATTTCTAGCTCTGACCATTTCCCTATGACTGCTGAGCTCAGGATCCCCAGTGGGGTTTCAGTATCGCCAGATGACCTAGACAGAGAGAATTTCAAATGGGTGGTTGACTGGTCAACGGTCGATCGTGCACGCCTTGAACTGTACACTGCGGGTGTGAATGAAAGGCTAAACGAGATAAATGCTCCTCTTAATGTTCTAAATTGTAACGATACGCACTGTGTTGATCACTGTTCAGATATTGATAGATATTATAGTGAAATAATATCTGCTTGCATGAATCATCTCGCCACGTTATAGCTAGAGAGGTGCGCGGCGGATAAGCCGGTGGGGCTGGAGGTGAGTTTGTACAGAAGGCTCACTCGACGCTTGGTGACATATATGTCTGTGGCTATTGTCGGAAAGCCCAAGACCGGCTACATCTATGATCAGCTGCGTTTAGCAA
>NW_024883752.1:0-50991 GCF_019059575.1 Amphibalanus amphitrite
GTCAGACCAAAAGTCGGGTCGGATCGAATCGGACTGCAGTGGACTGGCACAGGATGCATATAATTATAAACACCCAATATTAATTAAAGTGTATTACCATGCTCCATCAGTAAGTTTAATTTACACCTGTCCCAGTCCAGGAATCACGAAACGTCTTACATCCGTGATTAACCATTTGATTAGAAAACTTATGCAGCAAAAAGGAACGAGCGACCGAGTTCTCTGCGAGTCTCACCGCGGGCCAAGCGGACCTACCGACCGTGAGAGTTAGAGGAATCCATTATCACATCCTGATGAACCGAGAACCAACGTTGCCTTAGTACTACGCTGAGCATTACCAATCACCTGCGGCCTGATTGGGATGCGGGCGCTTCAAACATCTTTGTCTGTAGCTTTGGTAGCGTTATTGAAATCAAAACGGTAATGGGTTTTGTTTGCTGTGCTATTCTTGTCATGGAGGTGATGTTTGTACCTACGCCAGCTGCATTTTTAGTGAAATCTATACTCGTAAAGGCTCTTCTCACCATGAGTAGGTCGGGTCTTATCTAGGATTTATCAATTCGCCTTCGAGTCTCCTGCTTAGCTCGGAAACAAGAACCCAGCTCGGCTCATATCATCCGATCTGATGCATGCGGGCGACACGACTTCACGAGTCATGGTTTCAACATGAGCTTCGGGCTCCCTGGAGGTCAGAGGTCATCTCCTCGAGTTCAGAGAGGTTACGGGTCGTCACATAATGGAGGTCGCCCTATCAACTGACTGAGACCCATTTCCCGTCTATGTTTTATAGCGGTTCCATGGACGTCCGACCTACGTGCGACCCTTGTCCAGCAGAGAACGACAAATGATGCTGCGACATTATCTACTCTTAAGTTAGGTTAGGTTGACGACAAATGATGGTGCGACATTATCTACTCTCTGGACTGGGCTGCTGCTGGAATAGCGCCCTTCCTTTTCAGTAAACAGGACACCAATTTGGGCGGTGGTAGTATTAGCCAACCATGGGCCCCTGGAGTAATTACCTACAACACGCTACGTGTGATCCCATGGGCCTCATCGCTATGGACTGGTGGTAAATGAGCTCTGTGATACGATGACCTGGATTTATGGATAGGTTCTCATTAATCTGCCCAGAGTGCATCGCTGTCTCAACTGGAAGCGCGAGTTAGAAGATCTAGCCATATTGAGCTTTCGGCAGTGGGGTTCTGAAATGCTAATTGAGTTTGCATTGCGTCCTGAGTGTATAATACGAGGGACGTTCTAAAAGTTCCGAGCCCAACCATGAAGGAGTTGGAATTTCGGCCTGCAACGCGTTGTGTTCAATGATGTGTTATTGGGATGTCCACTTACGTAGCCATTAACCAATCTGCCCTGTGATTGGTTCAGGCTGCTAATTAAGCATAACATAGTTTGCCATTCCCGGTCAGAATGGGCGACGCCCAGAAGAGAACAGTGATTTGGTTCATGTTAGAATTGATCTAGCCATATTGAGCTTTCGGCAGTGGGGTTCCGAAATGCTAATTGAGTTTGCATTTCAATGTGTCGCCAGTTCATTAGAAATACCTCAAGGGAATGGCTGGCTGTATTGTAACACAGAGTCAAAACTGAGTCGTCCATTGAAACATCATACGTCGATGCTGACTGTCGCCGTCGGGGGTGTCAGGCCGTCGTCAACGACTGCTGCGCCAACACAGGATATCCTGATGAGCTCCACAGAAGTCGTTATTGGTGATAGACTCGGCCCCTCCCCTCAGGGCAGAGGTGGTCCCTCTGGTGGCTCAGGTCGGCTGCGACGCTGTCGCTATGGCAACAATGACACAACAAGTCCCCAGGACGTTGAGAGGCAGGGTTCAGAGGTACCCACGGCGTTAAATATGCACCGTGACTGATCGTTTTTACTGCATTTATACTGTTCTGCTCTTAGTTACTAAATAATTGAAAACGATGCTTTATATTTTCATTTTCAATATAAAGACATCACACAAATTTTGTGTCACACAATTTGTTTTTGTATTCCGGAGACAGCAGAATTAATAGTGGATTGCGAAAGTGTTGGACTGGCTGTTCTGCCGTAAGCGATGCAGGAAGAATTTAGCTGTTGCTTGCGCGTCCAAGCAGCCTGTGAACAATGTTGACCGGTAACCGACGCAACTTCCCATGGGAAGTGCCGTTTTTATGGGGTAATGGGCTGAGACTAGAAATTGTTCCACATCTTTTTCTGGGCCAGTTCCAACTGAAGACGTCACTTTCGTTTATTATGGTGCTGAAAGAAATGTATGTAGTATATTTTTACAAACTATCTTCTGATTGTTCGGCGTGCGCTGCGCTCAAGTCAATTCTAGTGTCATCTCAAAATTAGTTTCGGTTTGTACCGGCCGTTGCCTTTCTGAGAACTTCTTCATCAATTTGGCCTATGTGAGGTGAATATTTGCTCATGTGTATGTAGCTCCAGTCCAGTCCGCGCTGAAAATGGCACTCCTTTACATCCTGAACCAGCGCAGAATGAACTTTTTTTGTTGTTGTTGTCTGATGCTAGCAATGCAGTGCGTCAGAAATTAAGGGTCTCAATTTGCTTTCTGTTTTTGATGAGGGCGAAGGGTGAGGTGCATAAGTGTTAGTCCAAACTCCAACTTCATTTTCCTGGCACAGCCATTTGTGTAGGCATGTGACCTTTGAGTGGATGATGCACTTGATGAATTACAATTTGAAATGGGAGGTGAAGTAATTTGCCCAAGATGTTGAGCAAATAAAATGCTATTTCAACTTCAAGTTGGTCATTTCAAAAGATATTTGTTAGGGAAGGAAGGAGGAAAACGAATCAATGCCTACCTATCAAACACAATGATAAATGCCATTTAGTGTGTGGCAGCGCCTGTTCCGCGTTGGCCACCAGCGGCCATGGAGGACGAATTGCAGGTGGCCCGTTTTTCGCCCCAATTACAGCTTGGCACGTCGCCGTGCGAACACCAGCGCGACCCGGCAGGTCTCGCACCCCATGAGGTGCACTGCGAGCACTAGGGGAGAGTGGGGCAAAGCGGCCACCCTAACGTTTCTAACGATGCCGACGCTTGATTTTTAAACTTGGAAAGATTCTTTCTATACCAATGTGATCCCTATTAAATTGTCTTTTATTCCAACTGCGTTTCATTTCCAAAGGCGTTCACATATGGGAGATATTGACAAAACTTTAAACCTATAGCATATTGACCACTTTGCCCCATCCCTGAGGCAAAGCGTCCACTGGCGACTTCTCAAGTCCCGATATGAGAAACAGAATAGTTGCCTCATGCACGACTAGGGTATTTGATGGTGACAAGGTTTAAGGGAAGATGGATGTTTACTTTGTTATCTTCCCACCTATTGCTAAACAAAGAAAGAATTTTCTTGGAAAAACATTTAATTGCATAATTTGGTAACTCATGTAACCGAAAAGTGGCTAAGATGAATGCATGACGACACATTTGAATATAAATAATGTTTTTATCCAGATGGAAACAACTTATGGCCAATTGGGGGCTGGCCACTTTGCCCCGGCCGCTTTGCCCCGCGCATACCGTCCGAGACAAAAATATTCCAGCTCAGCTATTAGTGGGGTAAAAAGCATTAAAATTGGTAGAAGGCATGTACGATAACCACGCAATGCATGGACAAAAACGCTTATAAAAATTCCAAACGGTTATGGAATAAAATAACATTTAAAAATTGTAAACATAATTGGTAACCTGGCAAGAAATGCTTTTCCGTGTTTCACAGAACAATGGCGATGGGCCTGAAACCCCGGTCTGGCTCATTCGAACGACCGCAAAGAGAAGTATAATTGGAAATCATAAATTGGAACTGACGCCAGCTGTGGAGGGCTAAAACGATGGATGGCCGCTTTGCCCCGGGTGGCCGCTTTGCCCCACTCTCCCCTACTTACAGACAAGAAATGTAGCGATAGGTATGTCGAAATCCCTGGCATTTATCCTTTTCTTTACCAGCTTAGTTAGTTCGCTTTGTTCGCCCCAATCAGTCCTAATGCACTCAGACCCAGAGGGAATGTGGTGTCCCAGTGATGTCTCGGCTTCCCTCGGTGGTGCTGCCGTCATCTGGCGCCCTCATCTTTCCAACTCGCAGAACAGACGGACAAGTTCCGTGTGGGAATGGTCTGAAAAGGTCAGTCTGGGTACCGTCCTCTGACTAGAGGTCAAGGTCAGGCATCCGGTGGCGGTGGCATCATAACGTCTACTACAGAGAATCGAGTAATGAGATTTGGTGTCAGTTTGGCCGCATTCAGCCACGGCACTTTTTCTCCCTCTCTTTCTGTCTCTGTGTCTCTCTTTCCCTCTCCCTGTCCTCTCTTTGCCCCTCTCTCTCTATCTCTCTCTCTCTCTCTCTCTCTCTCTCTCTCTCTCTCTCTCTCTCTCTCTCTCTCTCTCTCTCTCTCTCTCTCTCTCTCTCTCTCTCTCTCTCTCTCTCTCTCTCTCTCTCTCTCTCTCTCTCCCTCTCTCTCTCTCTCTCTCTCTCTCTCTCTCTCTCTCTCTCTCTCTCTCTCTCTCTCTCTCTCTCTCTCTCTACATTTTCCCTACACAACAACGACAGGTCATGAGACTTCGTGATTACTAAAATCTTCAGAATCAGGACATCGGCCTACTATAAAAAAAAAAAAAACGGTCAGCCTTTCCAAATCCCCAGGTCAGAAGCTCTTTGCCTCACGTCGAGGTCCAAGTGGTAGGTCGACCAAAGTTCAGATCTATTGGCCCTCTTCCTTCGGTTGACTGCCGAGCGATGTGACAATTCGAGCCACACGTTGACTGTAAAGTGTGAGCTTTGGAGTGTGGGAATACGGCTGGGTATGAGAGCCCCCCCTCTTTCCTACCCAGCCCAGGCTGCAGTATCGGGTAGCCGGAACTGAGGGCGGCTCAGGTTTGTGGTCGCACCATAACAGAGGTAACGGCCCACAGGCGTGACTAGACATGTCACATGCCTACACGAACGGCAGGTCCAGCAGTGTGTGACGTGCCTGGCATCGCCGGCATAACTCACAGGCGTGATCACGGGAAGTTATGATACTGTGTTACACGAACTTCAGTTTTTACACTGTTTATCACGGGGCTTACACTGTTGACCGTTAACTTGGCTTTCTTCAGGAATATGGGATTTGATTACTTACCGGACAATTTTTGTTTGTTTGTTTTCATGTTCTCTATCTTTTTATGGAAGGCTATCCACTGTCCGTTTTTGTGCCCATGCTGTCGCTGCCCGCTAACCGCGCCAGTTCTGATTCGTTGATGACCGATGACGAATTCTGCTCGGAGGATGAAGCTTCTCTTATGGGAGCAGAGCGTGTCTCCGCTCCACTTACCTGATCGGCGCCTGGTAGCCAGATGACGCCCACACTTCGGTTTGTTTCGGTCTTAATGCGTCATTGTTTTACTTTTGGTTGTGTTGCCACTGGCCACACTAACGGTCTAAAGACACCAGTTGGAGCTAGAAAGCTCGGCTGTGGAAGAACAAGTCTCAACTATTTCCAAGCAGCAGGTAGCTGTTGCCTGTTTTACCTGAGATGTCTTTCCCTTGTTTGAGTACGAGTATTATGAACAAAGTCGAGTCCACTAGAGCATGCTATTTTTGTGAGCGCATTCAATAATGTTACATAACCCCAGATTTCGTTATGCAACTGCAGGTGGCGCTTCAGCGAAGCGAGGCTGAGTAAGCTGATTACCGTTAATGATATCTTTTTCCACGTTGACACTAGATTTCTCGGCTGTGGCTGTGTTGAAAGTATTGCCATGGTGTAATAAATAACATAGTGTTATTTATTACACTATGGTATTGCTTTACCGAGGCGTCGAATAAAGCCTCCAGTGCTTGGAAATATGTAGGGAGAGGACAAGTAAACAAATTTATGCTACACATACCTAGGGCTAGGGGAATATTTATCATTTTTCCATGGGAAAGTTTACTTTATTTTTAAACGTTAAACGCGGAAGACATTAATGCATCAGCATTTATTCTCTCTATAAGTATGCAATTTTTATATGTGCTGACCCCCCTAGCTCAGCAAGTTATGGAAAATGTGCGTACTGTGTAGTAATTAGCAAAGTGGCCAGAGTGAACGCCCTCACCTGGCGGATAACAAATGACGGAATCCTGAACATTTGTCACCCACGACCCCCGGAAGTGCGTGACCTGGCAAACCTCATGCCGTTCTATCCCACATGTCATGGTTTCACGGCTCGACTACGCTGGGCTACTCTTTCAGACCACCTGAAGTCGTTAGCGTAAAGGTCGAATTCGCAACTTTAGAATGCTGTTTCCTCGTACCGATAGCCGCATTTGGTACGAGTAGCTATTTTTTTTCTGGAGCAAATAATGCCTTACCATTGATATATTTTATATATGTATGTATGTTTTATAATCATGAGCGATCCACACATGGCGTGGCGATTACCGCTTAGTTGCAATCTGCACAGTTGTTCGGCCCAAGGCAGTAGGTAGTTCGGCCTTATAATTGTTTCCTCGTGGCGCAAACTGATCTTTTTATTTGTAATGGATGCATCCGAGGCTGATTTATTTTGCCGGTGGGTACAAATAAGTAATTTATTTGTCTGATTTTCCTTATGTAAAATGAACACCGCGCTGATCGTTCCTCTCTTTCGTTGCAGATCTAAGCGGAACTCGGTAACCTCAGGAATAAGCAGGTAAGTGACGTCATCCATGGAGGATCACACCGATGATTCAACTGGGGAAAATCCATGGGGTTTGATAAATTATTTATCAGTTTCGTTTTTCTAGCTCCTGGCTTGTGTAGCTTTTTAGGGGACGTTTGAACGGAGCATAGCTTGTTACTCATATGCAGCACCTATTCATGCCATATATTTCAATATCTTACGCTATTTATCCAGATCGGTAATTTATGTGTACGGCAAATTGCAGCTTACTGTGATTTATGACATCCGCTTGGTCACAAAATGATTTGTCATATGCTACGGCGCCGCTGCGGCTGACTTGCCGACCGAGGCGACATCTATACCACTACTGGTCATCCCGTCTGGGGCTCTGTTAACCAGATGTCTCTGTCGTCAGCCCGGTGTACCGGACTCCCAGCTTCAACTCGTCCGGGCGCAGCTCCAACTGCGATGGCGAGGACATGTACTCGGATATCTCCATAGAAGATGACGTCAGCGATCTTAACCAGAAGGTAGGGATCTCACTGGCACACATACTCTGCTTTGTGGAGAGATATGAATGGCTAGATTGAAGGTAGCTCAGTATAGGTGACCCTCGTCCTGATCGGAGCGAGTGCCGTTTGACAGCGACAGCTCTGCGAGCTGCTCCTAGCTACTTTGGCTTTATGTATGACTACCGTTTTGTGGGCACCCTTGACACAGTGGATAAATGAGGGTTCAGTACCACCGTTAGCAGGTGGCATCTGGATCTCAGTTGTGACCTCATCTTCCCGTTCGCTCCTCTACCATCCTGCCTCCCATCACTCGGGCTAAACCAAACACGAGTTCCGTCTCTAATTTCACTCTCCCTCCGTTCCCTCTCGGCTCTCTGAGTCCGCCCCCCTCCCCGCCGCCGTCATTCGGTGAATCATCACCAGTGTCACCAGTCATCACCATCAGCATCACCCACATGAATGGTGCCGGTCGGTCACTAACGTTACCAATGCTCAAATCAAACGTCACAAATGCTTACAACGTCACCAATGTCCATAGGCTACCAAAGCCAAACCGTCACCAATGTCGGAAAACGGTCACCAATGTCCAAAGCGTCACCAATGTTTACAAACGTCACCAATATCTACAACGTCACCAATGTCTACAGCGTCACCAATATCCAAATCGTCATCATATCACTAGCGCCACCTACACCATCACTACCATCACCAGCGTCACCATCGTCACCACCATCATCTGGCACCCTCATCACCACCTCACCAGAAAGTTAGAAACCCGCTGCATGGGCCGGACAGGCCTGCAGGGCCCTCTGGCGACTCTGAGTAAAAATAGCCGCAGGCGGCGGCGGCCGGCGGGAGCAGCGGCCTGGCTAGACGGGACACCAGTGGGCCGCGGCGCCGCGTGGGGCCGCCTGAGGTGGGGCTTGGGCGGGTGAAACCGTGTGTTTTTTTTTGTGTGCGTGTTTGCGATTAGTGACGTGATCAGTGGTGTATTTGAGAAGAACTCGAGTGGGTATTTATTAGTTTTGGGGGGATGGGGGAGAAAGCCACGATCTGTGAGGTCACAGCGGGTGTTGAGTTGACATGCTACAAAAATTAGCCCCTATCCTATAAATAGTTTGGATATTTATGATCAAACCACGGCAGTGCCTATCCTTGGTGCTACCATGACTTATCATGAGTATTTCTCTCGGGCTGCGCTGTCCCTTCCCCGACCAATACCACTGATAAACCCATTCGTCACATCTCACAGCGCGCACTCACATTCGCCATCTAACACTCCCGTCCACGCCACTGACCCACATGACGTCACGATGACGTCACTAAGGGGTGGCCCAGTGATCTGGACACCTCTGCATGTTGTCAGGTCAGCGCTGGCGGCAGTCTGCGGCTGTCCGAGCGGCCATTTCTCAGCGCGTCAGACCCGCTGACGGTACCCGGGGTGGGGCGATTGTTTGTTATTTCTACGGCGGCTCAGCCCTGACTCAGAGGGCACGGGGAATGTGGGGGAAGGTGATGTCGGCCTGTCGGTCTGTCGGCCTGTTGGTCTGTCTGTAGGTCTGTCGATCTGTCAGTCTATCGGTCTGTGCTTGTAGATCTGCCAGTCCATTGATCTGTCGGGGTGTGGGTCTGTGTGTGTCTGTCTGTCGGCCTGTATGTCCCTCTGTCGGCCTGTTGGTCAATAAATTTATATTTACGTTAAATAAATCACTTACATTCTATGAGACCCTGGCCAATTTGTACCATATTGATAATGCGCAGGCTGCTTTATTGCACTATCCAATTTCCGAAAACGAATAAGGCCCAAATTCATCGCCATTTTCTCTACTGAAGCATTTACTCAAGTGAAACACATTTCATTTGACTTTTTTCGTCCTTGCTCTAAACAAATAACAATAAAGTGGACATCCTTTATAAAAAGGCCTCACTTATTTGGCACAGTTTCTCAGCCTGACGCCTAAATATTTTCTGTTGAGCACACCTCACCCCGCACCCAGCTCCCGGTGCCTGATTTCGGGCTGCGGAGCCGCCTTCTCCGTATCTTTAATCCCAAACATTCTCTGTCGTCGGCTGGATCTGTTTAACGGATCCGGTAAACATAGGCTGGAGCTGGGCGGCGCCCAGTCCCCCCCCCCCCCCCCCCTATAGTGGGGGACCTGGCAGCCAGTGAGACCGCGGGGGTGGGCAGTGAGGCCCAGGGTCGACCCGGTCCAGGTAACGCCAAAGGGCGTGGCCGGGGTCGCTGGCAGCAACGGAGATCCCTCCGCAGGGGGGATGCTTTCGATCACTCTTCATATTGAGCAGAGTATTTTGCAATACAGATGCGTAAATTGACAGTAGCGTTACGCCAATTCGTTGATCATTTTGTGTTGCTTATTTATCTCTGCTGTTCAAGAAGGCTTACGAAATATGTGCTATGACCGTGAAAAGGACACATCCACGTAGGACGTAGATATATTTTCACCTCCAGGCCCCATTTTGCTAAACACCCCTTTTTTCGTTGTGATCCGTACCAGTCAGCTCTCATATACCAGGGCCGCTGCTGGCTGGAATTTGACCCCTGCCCCAGGCGTCTGCATGCTGCCCGTTTCTCGGTATGTACTTTGCAGTGTGATTGGTTGACCTCAATGTAGTAAAGCCGGCCCCAATTCGGCCACGATCTTATCCCTTCGCACACATCACCGAAAGATTCTGCCGACGAAAATGTGGTCTGACAGGCTCTGTGTTTACGTCGGTGGCTAAAGTGCCTCGCCAGTCCCGGCTGAAGACTGTGCTATAGCTTAGAACTGCAACACTCCGAGTTTCTGCTTGCAGTTATTTTATATCAATTCTGCTTTCTAGTTCAAGTATACTGAAGCTATTGAATCTCACGCAAAAATTTATGAGTGGTGAGTGAAAATCCAATCAAACAGACGTCTTTGTTCGTAAGCAATAACTCTGTCCCCCTCTCGCTGTGGTATCGATATGCTCGATCATTTCTGACACTCCCCAGCCTGCCCGATAATCTCATCTGCCGCTCCCCTTCAAACTCCCCGCTAGATTTCCCCTGGAGGTTTGTTTGGCAATGTTATACCGTGCGGGCCATGTCTCAAATTTATTTGCTCCTCTGCACCTCTGAGGAGGGGGGGGGGGAGGGGGCGTAAAGCAGGGCCTTGCCGACAATTCTCCACCATCTCCAATTCTCGAATTACCTTCCCAGGCACACTAATGGCCTTTTGTTGACGCGCAAATCCGATACAGAAAGCAAAGCCGCGAAGTTTGAGATGGCAGGAATGCAGGATAAACTTGAAGGGCGACCATTTCCTACATCGCACGTTAACCTTCTATTGTAATACACGTTTAATTGCAAGATATCATTCATTCAAGACAAATCTCACCCATTGGCCCTGAGACGTTAGACGACGGATCCCAGCATTTATCTGTGTCTACAGCTGAAAAATTGCTCAAACTGATTACCTAGATTTTGCCAATGATCTCAATCACTGTCGTAAAATTGAATGCAGTTTGTAACAAAAGCACATTGTGCTATTAATTAAAATGTGATCCAGGCTTATCCCTTGCTCCTGTATGAGGATTAGTCTCGGGAAAAAAAAAACTATTCAAAACGTGTCGTCTTTTAGCGAACTGCACAATTAAATAAAGCAATAAATCCTCATTAGGAAAAAACTGAGTAGGCATGCAACTGGCTTGATATAATTACTGTGGTAGATCTTTGGCAAAGCGCGCTCTGAAAACAATTCATAAACCCCAAATGAAGTCAAGCGGCCCAGGCCTCGACAGTCGAGCGATAGGCTATCTCAGCTGCCAACATTCTGGAAATCTGCGCCAGCTTTCCGTGCCGCGCAGCGCTTGCCAAAAAATTGGCACATTTCTCCCGTAATCCTGCCTCAGTGCATCAGTCATCTGTTGGCAGCTTTCTACCATTGCTCTAATAGAGCTCCTACCTTATTACCCCTGTATCAGTTCTGCCCTCACCTGATGACCAATTTTCGAATTGGACCTGGCCACGTTACCGGAAGGGGGAACTAAGCGGGAACTCCGCCGTTTCCTTTGGCTGGCAGCGTGCCGCGTCGAGTTGGCTCCCCTCCTGCTGTGACCTCACGCGATCGTCGGCTAAATATTAGACCGAGGGCGGGCCACGGCGCGGGTCGGGTGGGGTCTGTTTGTCGGTTGGTCTCAGCTCCGGTTCATCGCAGGCTCGTCAGGCGCTGGCACCTCTTCCATGGCTCGTTGAATAGAAGGCGACAGTGGTGAAGACGATGGTGCTCGCTAAAGTTATTGAAGCACGAGATACCGAGCTGAACCAGTTATAGTGGCGAGATTCTGTGTGGTATCGACTTGACGGTGACTGGAGACTTGAGAGACTGATCGATACATCTGATCAACAAGTGGCTCATCTGTTTTCTTCGCCCACGTGCCATTGAACAGTCGTCGAGAAATTTCATCAGTCATCAGTCGCCAGCTAATCATCAACCATCACTCATTAGTCGCCAGCTGGTGTAATCAAGCACCAGTCGCCTTCCAGTTCACTCAACCACCAGCGCCGGCCTTCACGGGCCACATTTTGCAGAAGCGCAGACCTCCGCGCAGAAACTCCAACGTCCATCTCTGGCGCCTTCCGCGGGTGGCCAACTGGCCAAGAGTGACTCACTCGTCGCCGGCGTCGCCCTCGCCGCGACTGTCGACAGCGCCAGCGCCGCCAGGCACGTGGCTGAGACGTCGACAGTGCGCGCCGCACAGGGACGGGGCGCGGAGCGAGCCGAGAGGGGCGCGGAGCGAGCCGAGAGGAGTGCGGAGCGAGCCGAGAGGAGTCTGATCTCTGGCACTCGGGAGGTGAACAGAGGGGCGCTGAGCAGTGGTGAGGTGAAGGAGTTGTCAGCAGACGTGCTGAGAGGCTGAGTTGTGATAAGTGCGGTGAGATACCGGTGAATTGTGAGCTGCCGAAGTGAGCAACTGGAGGAAAGCTGTTGAGAACCACGCAGTGAAGTCTGAATGCTGGAAGCCTGTAATCGAACACAGTGATCTAGGCCTAGTTTATCTCAGCCAGAGTTTTGACCTGGAATATTAGAGTGGAATCTCAATCTGAGGACGTCACCTAACCACCAAGCTCACCGAAAGTCAATCACTTGACTGAACCAGCAGCTCACACCCTCTCCAGGATGGCCCGCTCATGCAGCTCGGTCGACCACCCTGACCTGGACTCGGGCCTGGAAGATGACCTGGTCTCCTCGGTGGGTGACGTCCGCTCCGTCTCTGACCTCGAGCTGGACACGGCGCCGGTGACTCGCGCCAGACGATCGCCGCCAGTGTCACCTCACCTCAAGTCCTTCCTGCGGGCGATGAGGACGCCGAAGCTGTGCCGGACTGCGGAGGGGGGTTACGAGCTCGCTGAGGGTGGTGAAGGGAAGGCCGAAGAGCCGGATCTCGAGTGGGAGTGGTGGGAGGGGCAGTGCAGCTTCCTGGGAGCAGGAGTGGGCGAGGGAGACGTCTTCTCGTGGCACCTGGATACAATGGAGAAGGTGAGTGGTTGTCGTCGCCAGCTGAGCGACGAGAAAAGAAGGCTTTCGACTTGACTCGAATTAAAAATAGCAATGCAATACATATGCATGCAACATTTAGCTATGCACCTGAGAAGGCAGTTGTAGCAAATATATCATATTATGCCCATTGGTCACACACACTAGTCGGTCATGGTATGTGAAGATCATGTGGGTTTTCGTTTGTCCTATAACTCAATAGGCAGCGTCGGAGGACTGAGAGACATGCGACTTGCGAGTGTTAGACCACGCATTTGACATAAACTGCCAACTTTTTCAAAACGCTGCACAATAAATATTTCACACATATCAGACATGATCACAGCGCCAAACAGATAAATCCTGCTAATACCATTACATTTTCTTATCGGTGGTTATTTGTCCAGGGTTTGACAACGGTCTAGCTCCAAGGTCCCCGTCGTGCCTACCAGGCTGGCGTTAGCCAGCTCACAGAACCCGGGCGGTGTGCGAGTGGTGCTTGGAGTGATGGCCGCTCCCCTGCGTCCCCAAATAACAACTCTGCACATGGCGATGCTGCAGAGCGGCAGCTCAGCCCGGTTGACGTGACCTGCATCCAACTGAAGGGTGATGTCACTGACCTGTGATGTCGCGGTGCAGGTGTTTGTTTTATCTGATATATTGGCTGGTTAGCGAGAGCTGAGCCAAATCTCTGAATTTTTCCACTCTTATCAATATATGTAATAAGTTTTCGGCGCTGTTGCTTTGTCTCACATTATCAAATGCGACTTCTGCCTTTGCTTATATCGGTATGATGGGCTGGGTTATGTTCAAGCGATGTCGGCAGTTCCAACGGCTATTGACGATTAGAGCCATCGCTTGCCGAAAACCTTGGGGTAGGCCATCCCGTAGGGCAGCGAGGCTGTCCGGTGCAGTCTACCCACGCAGGAAAAACGCTTGAATCCTAGCTTTCGCCGTGTTCTTGATCGATTTGCTGCAAATGCTCCGAAATTGCGATGTTTAGGGAAAGGGAAAATTGGTGACGTTATGAGTAGAGGTCTGCACCGGCCGGCTGCAGCCGCGGCTGGCTGCAGCCCCACGGCTGTGGGCCGGGGCGGCTGCAAATATCTCCAAGAACACGGCTACGGCTGTGGCCACGGCTGTGAGATTTCAAGCTCAATCTTAAGTACTCAAATATAAAATTTTAAATCCTTAATCTTACATTCTGATAAGCAGTATAGCCTGTAAAAATCATGCAAAGGATGCCCAGCAACATTGAAAGTGGTGAAGCCTTTGAGAACCTGTAATGGTTTTACCATTTGCTGTAGGGGAGTTTGCACTCTGGTACAGAATACTAATAATAGGTACCAATTGTTCCTTCATTATCAAGAGCTTGACAGTTTCAGAAAATGCAACATGTTGCATTGTCACATCCCTCTCAAATCAATCTCACCTGGTCATTAGGAGAGCACCTTACAGCTATTGAAGACGAGCGTTCAATAATTCTTTCAGGTAATAGAAAAAGAAATCATGCCTAGGTAAAGGCAGGTAAAGGCTTCATAAAATATTATCTAAAATACCTCTTAGATGAATTTCTGGATTTTCGGCAAGTCCAATTACAAAATATAAAACTGGCGCTTTATGTTCTAACTGGTGTGTGAGTGACCGCTAACAGAAAATGCCGATCAATGAAGCCAATGGAATTAGATTATAAGTGAGCATGAACCTTACTTACGGTTAATTCACATGATGGTGAAAACCCTGAACACGTAATTCACATGACGGTGAAAACCCTGAACACAATATTTCTTACGCGAGCTGTTGACTTTACTAACAAAATGACGTCTTCTTCTAGAAATGTAAAAATTTGATACTTGATCTTTGTTTTAGAGCAAGTTTTTAACTGCATAGCGTTATTATTTAAAAAATTATAATTTTTATGGCTGTTTATAGTGAAACAAAACAATTTATTGCCACTTCCTTTCTATTGACGTCATTAAAAACTCAAGTAAAATTTTTGATTGAAACAGGTAATTGTGGCTCGCACGTCCTTGGGGATTTGAGCGAAGATCATTATTTGGAAAAATCAAACTAGATGAATGTTTTTCTTTCTTGGATGCTCACTAGTGTTTTGATGCCTTGCATATCAAATTAGTTTGAGACTTGCTCGGAAGGCTGCTTCAAGCCTGGCATATCACACCCCAGAAAATATGCAAGGTAAGAAAGAAGCAAGAGTTTTGACTTAGACAATCACTGTTTGACAGTCCATCAACTTCAGTTTCATTTTCCATACCTAACATTGATAATGAAAAGCATCAGGGTCTGTTGTTCTGTCCCACAACCATGCTTCAGGATTTGGCATTAGATGTCTACACTGCTAGTGCTTCTATTCTGGTTTGTTGTTTATGTTTTCTGTTGATGTAGGTACCTACCTACCCATCTTTCTTAACAACTTGCAAGGGCTTGTGTAGGCATGCATTGCGCATCAGGCTTCAGGCCTTCGGCCTAAAGCCAGATACACAACCACTTAACCTATGATGCTTCATGAGCTTGAGAATCTATAGCCCATTGCAATGTGCCTTTGGCTATATGTTTCAACTAAAAACAACTTAGTATATACTATTTGGTTGCATTTCATTGAAAGTATCAACGGCCGGCTGACGGCTGGCTGCCCACAGTTTGCCACGGCTGTGGGCGGCTGTGGCTGTGGAGCCACGGCTGCGGGGCGGCTAGGCTGTGGAAAATTGCAGCCGTGCAGAACTCTAGTTATGAGAGCCAACGACAACATAAACAACTACAACAACAGACACAATCACAACTGAACTTACGAACAGAGAAAGTACAACATGCCAAAATACGGGGAACATATTTACATTTCAAGCTTCTCTTTTGACCACTTGGGATGACGCCGCTGCGTGTCTAATGTTTATACGTTCTATCTCACAGGCTGTTTGAAGCAGTCTCGTTTGACAGGACAGCTGGTCGTTCATCTGTCACACACTGACCTCCGCGTGAACGCTGAACACACGTGGGCCACGTTCTCGGGTAGCTCTGAGCGTGTGAAACAAGTGGTGATAACCAGAGGCACGTGGGAGGCAGAGGCAGGTGGTGTAATGTGATCCATGATCCCGTGCACTGGTTGCCCTTACCCACGGGGCTGTTTTGTGTTGCAAAATACAGTCAACGAACTCAAAACGCTCTAAAGCGCAAGGCTCGATATGATTTCTTTCCACGATATTTCGTTATGTTTATGATTCATTCATAAACCCATCGACCTGGTCCGTTTGAATCGACTTATAAGCCTGTTTTGTTATTTTAAAAAAACGTGTCTCAAGGGCTCTGAGTCGCGCTAGATTGACTCGTTGGTACCCGGAGATGTCTTATACCGTGGCCAAAAACAACGCCTGGTGCTGAATGCTCCAATAATAACCTCGGAGTCATGACAATAGAATCGGAGCTCACAATCAAAACTACTTGTTTAATGAAATGAATGCTTAATTGTGTTTAGTTTGGCTTATTTGAATAACACCAACGGGCTTGCATAGCCAGTTATACGAATAAAATCGTCAAATACTGGCCTATATGGCTCTGACCTTGCTTTTTTTCGGTTAATTCCCTGGAGAATCAATCTTACTGAAGGCGTGTTCGATTACGAAATGTGAGAACTTTATTTCCCTTGGGCGTACGGCATGTGACCGTTCTATTTCGACTGTTTTGGTATAAGTAACTATCTTAGGTAATCCAATCAGCCTGACCTTCCCCCATTATGTCAGGCACCCGTGCACTTCTGTGTACTCCACCTGACCTGACCTAACCTGGCCTCGGTCTTCAGGTACACGTGCTGGAGCGACAAGTCACCGTGCTGGCGGAGAACCAGAACAACAACGATGACCGCTACACGCGCAGCAAAGAGGAGAACGCCGCTCTGCAGGCGCGCCTCATCATGCTCGAGGAACAGGTCAGTTGTAGGGACTCAAACGCCTCCACAACTTGAGGAATTAGTCGAAACAAATTTACAATTCTGAGGTTGGCCCGGTTTGTAATTTGTTTTTAATTCACGATTACTTGTACACGTGTTATTACAACAACAACAACAAAAACATCGTGAAGCTTTATCTGGTCGCACTCGAAACGCAAGATGTACATAAGCTGTGAAATGTTTTTTTTTTTTTTGTTTTAAATAGATTTTGTGAGCAATGGAACACTCTTTCATCTCCGTGAGCTTTGAATCTCCGTTTTAGGTCCCTGAGTTTGATGCTCTTGAATCGTTTTGACTGCGCTAGATTCGAATCTGTTTTCAGATGTGTGGTCAAACTCCGTGACTGAGTCTGTGTTTCAGCTCCGTGGTGACTCCGTGACTTTGTTTTAGCTCTGTGATCTAACTCCTTGACTTTGTTTCAGCTCCGTGATCTAACTCCGTTGCTTTGTTTTAGCTCCGTGATCTAGCTACATTACGCTAGCACTCTATTTCAGCTCGGTGATCTAACTCCGTGACTTTGTTTCAGCTCCGTGCTGTAGCTCCATGACTCTGTTTCATCTCCGTGCTGTAGCTCCATGACTCTGTTTCAGCTCCGTGCTGTAACTCGGTGACTCTGTTTCAGCTCCGTGAGGTGGAGCTGCGCTCAGCGGAGCAGCTGGATGCGGAGAAAAGGAGACACAAGGAGCTAATCCAGCGCCTGGAGCGGGAGAAGACGCTGGAGCTGGAGAACCAGAGCATCAGGTGAGCCCTTACCCGGCACTGAGCCAGGTGAGTCAGCACCGGGCGTCAGGGTTCTACACAGGATGCGAATCACCTGGCATCACAACATTACAGCAGTCGTAACTTACTCCAGTCTCCACTCATAATTCGGAGCTATCCTCGATTTTATCACCTCTACACAAACTGCAGCCTATATTACTTATCTCTTTCTATTCCCCTTGAAAAGTGCAGTTTATAGCAACCTCCCTCACATAAAAGACCACAGACTGTGAGTAGTGCTTCTAAATCCCCTCTTTCGTCGCAGACTTCAGTCTAACGACACTCCCTATATCTCTCCTCACAGACTGCAGAGTCTGATAATCACTCGCCTCTCTCCCAGCAGACTGCAGTCTGTATGACTCCTCCCTCTCTCCCCCTCAGACTGCAGAGTCTGGAGAAGGAGGTCCGGTTCGCGGAGACAGAGGCGGCTCGCGCTCGCCAGCAGCTCGAGTCGGTGTGCGCAGAGCGTGCCTCCCAGGAGGAGCGGCTGGCTCAGCTGACTGCCAGCCTGGAGACGGCGCGCCAGGAGAGCAGGAGCGCCGTCGAGCTGGAGCGGCGCGGCCGCGAGCAGCTGGAGCAGGAGCGAGCCGCCCAGTCTCAGGTAACATGACAAAGACTCCATATCAAAGCGTACAAAATTGTAGGATACAATAGATGAAGCGTAAAGCATCGCAGCGGACAACGCTCGTAGCCCATACAACGGGGACAAAAGGAGGCGCGGACAGATATCGGTGGCGGAACGGCAGAGCACGAGAGTTGTAGTGAAGTGTTGGAGGTTTGTGTCAGACAACACAACATAGCATATTATGTCATGGCATAGCATCCTCCAAGACCGCCAGTGAAGGTCTGACCTTCCACCACCTGTACTGTAGCGTGACATCATGCCTTTATACCGTCACTTCCGAAAAAAATAATATCTGTCCTCGGGCATCTGACATGTGATCTGTGACCTGTGACAACTGACCTCTGTTCCATGACCTCTGACGTATGCCCTCTGACCGGTCAGATGATGTCTGAGCTGTCCAGTGAGCTGGCCGACACGCGCCAGCAGGCCAGTCTGCGTCTGAAGACCGAGTCGGACGAGGCAGGTCTGATGCGACTGAGGCAGACGGAGCTGGAGGCAGAGCTGAGGCAGCTCCGACAGCAGAACAGAGGTCGGTGGAATGGAACTCTGCCTCAGGGGGACGCTGGCCACACTGCTAAATGCAGTACTCTCAAAATCTATTAACACATATCTCGATGTATATCGACAGTCGACACACTACCCTCATGAAATAACAAGGACGCCTATCTATCGACTAACCATCATTGCAAAAGTCTGGCCCAGAGGCCTGCATAATCTTCGATAATTTTAATGAACATTTCATCTAAATTGAGCATATTTCAAATTGTTTTAATTTCTTCCTCCCCTTCATAGCCCTCAGAAGGACATTCCCCATTAATTACTAGTCGATATCAACAGGAACACCGGACAAGCTCCACGATAAGAAAAGTCGGTAGATGAAAGGGGATGTACCCGGTCGCCCCGCCTCTAACCGCCCTCCCCTCCCCTGCAGAGCTGCAGGAGAGTCACGACGAGCTGCAGGCGCAGCTACTCTCCAGCGGACTCCAGGAGGGCCGACAGCTGCTGGAGTCGGGACCCAAGAGTCTGGCGCTGGAGCTGGAGGACCTCTCTGGCGAGCAGGTGCGATAACGGCACGGCGCGGAGACGGGAGAGACGGGACGGGACAGGACGGGACGGGGACGGAGACGAACACGGGACGGAGACGGGACGGGACGGGACGGGACGGAGACGGGACGGAGACGGGACGGGACGGGACGGGACGGGACGGGACGGGACGGGACGGGACGGGACGGGACGGGACGGGACGGGACGGGACGGGACGGGACGGGACGGGACGGGACGGGACGGGACGGGACGGGACGGGACGGGACGGTGCGATAAAAGAAGGGACAGGATAGCTGGAAAATTGTCAGTGGGATAGAAAACTGATTCGGGAAAGTATGCTATAGTGAATAGGCGAATTATGAGAGAGTATTTGTCGTGATTGTTGTCATGACGAAATATTGCTTACTGTAATATGTTTCAATTTTTATTTGCTTTGTAAATTTTAGTTGCTTCTATTTTCCGCACCCCACAATGTTTCACGTATAGACACAGACACAACGATTGCTGAATGACACTAGCACACACGACATGCTAAAACGAGATGTCATGCCCTTATGCAAAGTACTGGCACGCTCTTTGATTGCATTCCATTCTGCAGCTAAATAAAAGCTAAAATGACATTTACTGTGGGCACCCGAACATTAAATAAATAAAAACATCAGGTCTTGTGCCGGTTCGGCTTACATGATGTGTTTAAATTGGCATCGATCACATATTATCCAATGAATACGTCTTTCTTGGCGTATTGGGCGTACTGGCTCTGCCTATAAACTGACTTGCGGCTTGTATCTCTTAGTTAGCATTTCCCTACTTCTGTGATAATAAATAATGGTTACATTTCTTTTAAGGTGGATGCTGGTGATGCGTTAGATAAGGTGAGAGGATCTAATCGATTGCAATGGGTATACATGAATTACTACTAATCTACGCAGCGGATGCTTACTAAAATGAATTCATTTTAGATATTCTACGTTTTCCTTGTATTTTGATGGTTGACAACTAACAGGATGCGCTTGGAACGTTGCCCCCATTCTCTCATATATCCTAGAAATGGTATCACGCAAAATCACATAGGCATGAGAACATACCTTAAAATGAATTTTAGTTTTCGTTTGTAATCCTTTGCCCGCTTTGAGAGCACATGTCTATACATGAAACAATGATAAACGCATGGCTTTACGTCTAACGGCCCGGCGCTCTTGAAATTGGACAGCAATAAGCATAAGCGTAGTAACAAGGACATTGATCACGGCAACATGCACGAATACAATGCACATACACGGTTACAGGCTATGTATCACTGATATATAACATAAGTCCCTGCGTATATAAGACGCTTCACTGATGCATTTCACTGGTATCTCATTCTCTGTTGAGTAAAAGAAAGATGCTAGTTACTTTTACCCATCATTTATCAGCTTGGACTTGGCTCTTTTGTTACTAACTTGGGCTGCTTATTTTTTTTCTCAGTAGTTGCTTGTGTCTTTATTTTTACGCATTCAGTTTGTTTGTGCCTCCTAAAAGTCTCATTAATTATGCATTGTTAGAGGAAAGTCCACGTTTCAGCCTTTGAGCGTGTCGGACGTCGATATTTGATGAATAACTATGTCCGGTGCTTGTGAAATCGAGATGAAGTAGTAATTTCAAGACAGGCACTTCGCTGCATTTCAGCTCAAAGTCAACGTAATGATATTCGGCAGGGGGATGCCGTGAAGGCACATGAGTTGTGTTCTAATTGGCCGGCAATATCTTGGTCCTTCATGCCGCTGCATTGTGAATCAGCGTCGTTATATTTCCCTCATTAGCCTTCTTCATCCAGTGTAATTTCATATAACTTCCGTTGGCATTTGTGTTACTGTTCTAATTTCAGGTGACTTAAAATTGGCAATGGGTGGGTACATTTCAGATGGAGACGTTTGGCTTGCCGATCCTGTGACTATACGTACAAACGGTCTCATTAGACCATTCTGGCCTTCCCTCCCCTTTTCTCACCTGGATGGAATTTCTTATTTGCGTCCCTCTTTCGCCAGCTGAAGAAGTCCCTTCTGGAGCAGCAAGAGGTCAACAAGCAGCTGCGAGCCTACATCGACGGCATCCTGCTCAACATCGTCGAAAACCACCCACAGCTTCTGGAAGTCAAGCAGCACCCCTGAGCGAGCCTGGGAACGTGCGGACGCGCTGTGAACCTGTGTCGAACTGAACTGCCGCTCAGACAGTCCGGGCGAACTGCTGCGTGGGCAATCAGCTGTCTCTGAACTGCTGCGCGGACAATCAGCTGTTTCTGAACTGCTGCGCGGACAATCAGCTGTTTCTGAACTGCTGCGGGGATAATCAGCTGTATCTGGACTGAAATGTCAGCTATGCAGCTGAACTGATGACAAAAAGTTCAGAAAAGAGAAAAGACTGAGTGGTGATACCGGTCAGTTCGACCGTGTGAGATGATGCTATACCAAATATGTGGTGATATAACAGACACACATGACCTAGGAGCTGATGCGTTGCTCCCTCAGTGAGCGAATCGTACTCACATGATGGCTTATTCAGGAGAACACGAACTGACTGACTGTCAAAGTAATGCTGTTCGTACAGGATGATGTGTCATCTACATTATGTGTCACCTGACTGAATGTGTCAGCTGTCACCTGACCTAATGTGTCACTTGTCACCCGACCTAATGTGTCACCTGTTACCTGACCTAATATGTCAACTCTTAGGTGTCGTCTCTTTAGCTTGCCACACGCCGGGTCTAAAAGACTTATCTAAGGACAGCCTAAAGTGTCGATGAGATGGCAGTCCCGTAGTCACAGGCCGAAAGAGACTCCGAGCATGGGGACATCATGTCCACAGCAGACACTCAACTCAACCAAAACATCGAACTTATGAGCCAGCCTATACCGAGAGGAGCTACATGACACATCTGACACTACTTTTCGTCAAAACACCGCCACCGAATCAGACGAGCTGTTCCACGGGACGAAGTGCTGCCATCTGGCTCAGAGTCAGATAACAGTTGAGCTGAGTTGAGTCACCGTAGTGCTCAAAACACGGCGAGCAGAATCTGATCAGCCATGGAACCACCGTCCGTCCATTTGTCGTCACATCAGATTGCTGAAGGAAGTTCAGCAGACGGTGTCGTACCCGCTGTAAGCAAAGACAACGTTTTACCCCCTTTTTAACCCGCGAGTTGCTGGGGGGGCGTTAAACGCCCCCACTTTTTTCGCCGGGCCATAGCATAAAAACGGCGCGCCGCAGGCGCGCCAAATTTTGGGTACCTGTAGGGAATTGATTGAAGTTTATTGTGACAAAGTTTCAAAAAAATCGGTCGGAAAATTTTTGAGATATCGAGGTTTTAGTGACGTCATGATTTCTGAGTTTTCGACCAAAAACGGCATATGTTCAAAAAATCATATAAAATCACAGAATAGACATACAGACATGCCGTAAACGCCATTAGACTGCCAATACCATGATCAATCAAATGGCTATCTTCGATTATTGATTATCGTTCCGCATTTTCCATAATCTTGAACTGAATCTTGGCAATTTTTCGTGACTACTTCACGACCATGATACATGCATTTCTTAAATTGAACTTTTTGAGCCAAACACGTACACATATGATAAAATGAATGTCACCATCGTGTTTTACGCCCCAAATTACCTATAAAACATGTGTCACAGGCTGCGAATATCAGTTTTGATTTTCGGGGATATGTGCCTACCCGGTTGACCTGACCTTGACCCTGACCTATGCTTGACTGACCCCTACATGGAGGTGACACTCTTGTAGGCCTTATATGATGGATTGTGCACCGTTTTGACAGAGTTTATGACGAGAGGCGCCCATTGCGAAGTCCTGATGTCCATGCTACTGAAAGCCCGATTTCAGGTGTTTGACCTGACCTTGACCCGACCTGTGACCTCAAAATTCAACTTTAAAGTACTCATCTGAAGCGTCTCGTCGCGTTCTTTCGTTTGCCGCCTCGTGCGTTTCGCTGCGCCTATTGGTTCTCGAGTTATCGGCTGGGGGCGTTTAACGCCCCCCCCCCCCCAGCAAACGGTGGGTGGCGAAATACCCCAGCAACTGCCGGGTTAAGGGTGCCTAGGTCATTGGGCCGTGTAAAAGAGTGCTGTCGTGCTGATAGTTCTGCCAATGAAACAGGCTAGATGGCTGACTTGCGAATTACGATGCTGTTTACCGGTATTTTCTGTAGGTGGTAATATCAGTGCAGGATCAGCTGTCCGTTACATCAATGAAAATTGCTTATGTGTGTATGCAGCGGTGTAGATGTGAATGTGTGAAATATGCGATGCGATGTTACGCAGGAAATATTCAATGTTGAATGAATGCATCGTATCTTGTGCATCGACAAGCTGTTGGCACATGTAATTAGGTATCAAATGATCTATATTTTTGTGGAATTTCTTTCTCTCTGTCCAGTCCATGTACGGTGTCGTTGTGTTTCTTTACATTTTCCGTCTGGCCATGGTGAGAAGGTGTGATCAAAAAAGATCACCAAAGTCAAAAGTGAACAATGTGTTTAGGAGAGATGTTGTGAATGATGAAGTGAGCTGCCTGGCTTAGCATGGTGTAGTACAAGAGCGAAACAGAAGGTCGATTGGTGCTATCGTAATGGAACATGCAAACAATAAAAACAAAGACTTTGTCTAAGCATCCACAGATATGAGAATGGACTGAGTATGCCGGGTGGGCCGACAGGTGGCGCTGAAGAAAAACTTCAGTAGAAAAACGAGAAACTGACCATAACTTTGGAACCTGAAGATAAACCTATGTAAAAAATAACTTCATACAAAATCTGTGGTTGGTAAGATGTCATAAAACTACATAGGCATTTTTATGTCATTCCTAGGATGATTTTTGAGTTTTTGTCATGGTATGTCATGTGTCTCAATACATGATATGTCGTTACGAGCGAGCGAGCGCAGCGAGCGAGCGTATACTGAATTAACCCGCGCCCCGAAGGGCTATCGGCGGACCCTACCACCCGTAGGGGGGGGGGCGTTTCAGGCACCCCCCCTAAGATCTCGGAAATTTACCGGCCGATTTTCAAAATTCAAACGGCGTTCGATAGCCCCACCCGGGAACTACCTACCGATGACGTCACAGGTCAGGTCAAACAAAGGTCGGATTTTCACCGTTCACAGCCATTTCAAGAAATGTGTTGTGAAATCGAGTAAATTGGTAAGTTATTGAAAACCATCGATGGTACATTGTTCGTCAAACACATACTTCGCTTGGTTTCGTAGTGATTAACCCTCGCATGTGTGCGGCGTTTGCCAGCTTCTAATGTGTAGGGGGGGGGGGGGGTCGGTTGGACCCCCCCTTGCCGTTTGGCCCCTGATCGAGCTAGAGCTTCGCGGAAAGAACGAGCGTGTTGCCCGTGACGAGAGGAAGCCGATGATACCCAATTTTAAGGTCCTAGGTCATTGGTTGACCTTCCAGGTCAGGTCAATGACCCAAAGTCGGGAAAATCGGGACCTGTTAGAAAGTCGTTAAGTGTGGCTGCTAAGGGTTTTTTTTGGGGTGCTGATCACGAATATCGTGTTAGTTTTGATCACAGATGATGTCTTGAAGCATTTAGACTAGGTCGGGTCAGGTCAGGTCAGGTCAACCAGTAGGCGTCGTGACGGGTATTCGTAGTACGTGTCAACCGCCTCTGAAAGCTTCGTAACATGTTACGAAGTCACCAAAACTACTTCGTAAATGTTCAAATGGTTGCTAAATTCGAATTCAGCTCCAAAAACTAGCCTAGAAACATGTAAAACTCGAAAAAGTGAACCGAGGTCACCCGAGGTCACCAAAGGTCAATGACCTGACCTGACCTTCAGGTGACCTTGACACACACGGGAGGAACATCAAATCACATGTTTGAACGTTTGAAACCACGAAAAGCTTGCAAACACGCGGCTAGTGCGAGCCGACATACGCGAAATCGCGATTCCGGCCAAACATGGTCTCGGAAAAGAGGTCACAGGTCAAAGGTCATTTGGGTCAGGGTCATGAAATTTTCAGGGTAGGTGTAAAATTGATCAATGCGAGGGTACTGAAAGTTTCGTCGCGATCGGCCGCTTTTTACGCGAGTTATTCGCGAAAAACCATGGGGGGGTCCATCCGACCCCCCCCCCCTACACATGCGAGGGTTAAGCCATGCTGTTGGACAAGGCGTTTCAAACCCTCATGTAAACGAGGTCTATTATGTAGATTGGTAGACTAGGAAGCTGGTGGAATAAGGAACATTTTCGGATTGGAGCCAATGATATTGGAGTGCTGCGATATCGGCTAGCAGGCGAGCTGTTGCTACCTCTTATTCTGCTACTAGGAGCTATCGGTTGCCACGACAAGCAATTTATGTCCAGACTGCCTTACATCACTCAGTGTGTACCCGGGTGATGTCACGGATATCCTGCCCAGTGCCCAGCTGAGCTGATTGCTGATGAAACGTGCATGGCGTCTGACGACACACTCACGCACACGCGCCTACAGTTGTGTGACCACTCACTGACACACAGATCGACATACACAGTACCCGCATTCAGCTTCAGGCACGGGATGATTCAACCCATTCCAGGAGAGAGACCTGCGGGCAGTGTCTGCGTGCTCTCAGTAGTGTAACGTCTGCAAAGACCCGGACCCAGCCATCTGGTGGCGCTGCCCGCCACAGCCCATATACGGGCCGTGACATCAGCCGGCGAACACCGCAGTGACGCAGCACTTCTGCCGCGCTCAAGTACATTTGTGGATCCACTCAGCGCGTGACCTTGGCACACGGGGGCGGGTCTCGGCGGGCGCGGGCGGCGGCGGCGGCGCATTGGTGCTGTGGACGGCGGACAGTGCGCATCTCTCTGAGCTGGCTTTCTTCCTCTGCTTTCTGGAGCTCTTTTGGTGGCCCTCGCCATGATCGGTACGCTGCTCGGCGTGCTAAGCGCCGTTCTGAAATGGGTGTTTACTCCCCTGCCGTTGGCGGTTCTGGCCTGCACCATGGCCACCATTTACTACTTGATGACGAAGGACTACAGGTTCTGGAAGGCTCGTGGAGTGCCGGGTCCTACCCCAACGTTCCCCTACGGCAACGAGTTCGGGCCGCCGCTAGTTGACTTCATCGGCTTCGAGGAGTGGATCTACAACACTCAGGGCGGAAAGAAGTTTTGTGGTTACATTGAGATGGCGCGTCCAGTTTTGTACGTCGGGGATCTCGACCTCATCCGCGCCATCACCATCAAGGACTTCGAGAGTTTCACCGACCGGCGAGACCTGGCCATCAGCGAAGATTTCATGGAGATGCTTCAGGTGCTCAACGGAAAAGAGTGGAAAGACACCAGGTCTGTTATGTCTCCGACGTTCTCCTCCAGCAAGCTCCGTGCGATGCACCAGCTGTGTCTGGACAACGCCTCCAACCTCAACGACTATGTGAAGGCGGAAATGAAGCGAACAGGAGGAGAGATCGACATAAAGGACTGCTTCGGTCGTTTCACCATGGACAACATCGCCTCCTGTGCGTTCGGTGTCAACTGCAACTCGTTCAAAGACCCGAACACAGAGTTTGCGAAAAACGCCGCCGTTCTGTTCGAGGCACCGACGGGTTTCGCCGCAGTCAGACTGACCTTGCTGGTGCTTCTGGGTAACATAGTGCAGAAGATTCTGCCAGATCCCCTGAAATCTGTTAACCAATTCTTCGCACGCGTGGTGAACCGCACCATCAATGAGCGCCAAACGGGGGACCGGCGCAAGGACTTCCTCCAGCTACTGTTGGACACTAAAGACAAGGACGGCAAGCGCATTCTCACCGACTCCAGCATCATCGCCCAGTCGGTGCTCTTCTTCATCGTCGGCTACGACACGACTGCAAAGTTACTGACGTTCGCCGCTTACTGCCTCGCTACTAACCCGGAGGTGCAGGATGGCATCCTCTCCGAGATTGACGAGGTCCTGGAGCGCCACAAAGGTCAGCTGACCTACGAGGCACTCGGAGAGATGCACCAGCTTGACCGAGCCATCTCGGAGACCCTGCGCCTCTATCCGCCAGCTGCGCGCATCGAGCGTCTTTCCAGCAAGGAGTACACGCTGCCGGGAACGAACGTTACCATCCCCAAGGGAACCGTGGTGCAGATGCCGATTTTCACTCTACATCGTGACCCGGACCACTACCCGGACCCGATGCGCTTCGACCCGGACCGTTTCCTGCCGGAAGAGAAGGAGAAGCGCCACCCGTGCGCTTACATCCCGTTCGGCAGCGGGCCGCGCAACTGCATCGCCATGAGGTTCGCCCTGTTCGAGGCCAAGGTGGCGCTGGCTGCGATGCTGCGTGAGACGCGCTTGGAGCCTGGCCCGAACACGCCCAAGCCACCGATGCCGCTCGACAAGAGAGCCTTCTTGCTGACACCGGAGGGGAACAAGGCTTTCCTGCGAGCCGTCCCCCGTAAATAGGCATTGGGCAGGCATGTATGCTGCTCATGCTGCTTTTGCTTCTGCTAGTGATGGTCAGGAACGGTGTCTTTGTCTGGAGAGCAAACGGCTAAGCTTCTTGATTCACGTCGCTGTTATTGCCAGTAGGGAACCAGTATTGTATGTATGTACCTATATCGTTCAAGACTTGTAATTATGTTCAATGTTTTACTAAGAGTAACAGCTTGCGATAAGTGCATGTAAAACATGATATAAAAGTATTGAAAATTGAAACATCGAGCCCTGGTTCTAACATTATAGTTGTCACTGTGGCCATTCATCTTTTTTATCTTTCAAAGCCTGCCATTGGCGACACTCTGTCAAATGCTCCGCCATTTCGATGCGTAGTCTTTCTGATGGCGTTGAGCCTCATCTTTCAGACAGTGGGTACGGCTGACTGGAACCTTTACTTAGCCCTCGCCGGCCGAGGGGGGGGGGCATCGGGTGCCGCCCCCCCATATATTTTTGCGATAGCTCCGAACACGCTGGCGATAGAGAGCTTTTAGACTTGGCATACCTGACCTTTGATTCAAGCCGGATCTTTGAACACCAACCGCATTTTCGGGTCAGGTCAGGTCACTGACCTATGACGTCATAAGTGAACCTCTGCACGGTCTTCAGATGTTGCAAATTCGCAACGCCCTCACTGCCAGAGGAGGTTTCACAAGGAAATGAAACTTGCAGGATCTAGTATACATTATGAGTCTCACAACTTGTATATCTCGGATTTTTCCTAAAGGTCATATGAGGTCAGGTCATTTTCGCGACCTCACCATTATAAGTCAATGGGGAAAAATACAAACTGCTATTCTGGCGCCGGGAACGATCTCTAACTATCTCAAGCACACAGAATCGTGATTTGATGCACTCCTTGCAAGGTTAAATGCGTCACTTTTGCCATGTTGACCTTGCGTGACGTCACTTATGACGTCATCAAGGTCATATTCGTTTTTCGTCAATAATCCCCGATCAACTAGACCTAGCGAGTCGGGAAAGCCACCAATTGACTCAGGAAGACCTGCCTAATTGAATGATATGCGACATGACCTCTTCCGGCAAACTTCGTGACATGGGGGCGCTGACCTGACCGTGACCTGAGGTCAACACCCTAAGATGACCTGACCCAAACAAAAAGTATATCATTCGACGCGCCTGGGCGAGGCGAACACGATGCTGCCAAAATCGCGGCTCTTCTACTGTTTTTTTTTTTTGCGAAGTTATTCATTAAAAACTGAACCGTACCTTTGGACACTTGACCTGACCTCAGAGGTCACCGGTTGACATTGGACCTTAAAATCGGGTACCAATCTCTGTGTCTCGTAACGGTGCAAACACTTTTTTTCCGCGACGCGCCAGCTCCACCAGGGGTGAGGGGGTCGTACCCGCCCCCCCCCCCCCCCTCGGCCGGCGCGTATGTAGATAACCAATAGGTCCGGTTAGAATATCGCCGACATGCTCCTCTTTTTAAGCACGGCCGATTGGATATCAGCGTCTCGGGTCGCCTGTCAAGGTTATCGCGTGACTCACTTCATCACGGAGGCCGAACCGCAAACAACACGATAGTACATACTCCTGGCCATCGACTTTATATGGCAGCACTGGTGAATACAGGGCCCAATCTTACCAATGCCGTAAATAGGATTTGGCAGCACTGGCTGGAGTAACGGCACTTGCGAGTATGCCAAGTATTTTCTTTTATTTATCATTCATCTAATCTTGTCCAATGATTTTGACAGCGGGAATGATTACGCATGTTTCCTGGACGAAAGAATAAATAAATGTTGAATAGTTCTGAATGTTACCAAATGCCGTGAATGTGCATTCACGGCATTTGGTAAGATTGGGTCCAGGGGCCTGTGAATTAAACCGCGCACCGTGGCCGGGGGGGGGGGGGCTAAACGGCCCCCTGTCCTTTTCCGTCGATATCTCCTAAGCGGCTGGATATATCACCACCAAACTTTTAGGACCCCTCAGGGCATCAATTTTACACGTTGTGACGAAAAACGTTTCCAAAGGCGATGATAGGTTGGCCACAAATGACGTCAGAATGACGCCATGTTCTGCCATTTTCGACCGAAAAAAGTCCTTCGCGAGAAGAGCTGTCAGGCCTACAGCTTTGAGGATACAAAAAAATGATTAGGAGGTAAAAGGTGTAGGATTAACAGGGCTACAAAACTATTACCTCAGATTTTTGCATTTTTTGTGTTTTGACCCCCAAAATCCAAAAAGCATTTTTTAAATATATTAGCCAAAACCATTGACCTCTATAGTAATCTAGACGGCCCACTCCCGCGCCGCAATCGTTCCCGTATGGGGGCTCAGTGGCGCCACCTGCAAGTGGTCAGAAGTTCCCGGCCCCTATAGATGGTCTATGTTAAGTGGGTAACTTTTGAAGCTGATTTTTATGAAAGATACAGCCTGCGGATGGCTGAAAAGGATTGTTATGTAACTGAACATGCTTTTTTTAAGGTGTGATGTGCTCGATTACCAACAGGATGGCTCGAGCCATGCAATAAAGTGCATTATTTCAAATGACCCGGACGCTGGCAGTACAAAGCATACCGAAACGTGGAGAGCCTCCCTGCCGTAGGTAAGGCCATGCAGGACCAGGAACGTACACACTTCTTACTCAGGTGGCAAAAGATGATCATTCCAGATCGATGGTGATCCGCGGGCTGGATTCGGCCCGCGACCATTTGACGTCCGGCTAGCGTCTTGTAACAGCAACTAACATCGCGTTCCAGCCCGTGGTACCTTCATATATCGATTTTATTTTCCGTACAACAGTCTATTAATTACGCTGTCATATATTTCTCAAATATTGCGTGTGACTGTAGCAAATTGCAACCATTCCATGCTCCGGCCCGCCGGCTGCTTCCTAATCGCTTATCTGGCCCGCACACAAAAAAGGTTGCCGATCCCCGATGCCTATAAGCACTGGCAGACTATCAGGGATGGAAATTGCAAGTAGACGAGAGGCAGCCGATTATACCTGATTTTAAGTTCCTAGGTCATTGGGTGACATTCCAGGTCAGGTCAATGACCCAAAAGTCGGGAAAATCGGGACCTGTTAGAACTTCGTAAAGTGTAGCTGATATGGGGTTTATCGGGGTGCTGATCACGAATAGCATGTTAGTTTTGATTACAGATGGTGTCTTGATGCATTTATAAGGCCAGGTTGGGTCAGGTCAGGTCAGGTCAACCAGTAGGGGTCCTGCCGGGTAGGTATTCGTAGTAGGTGTCAACCGCCTCTAACAGCTTCCCAACATGTTACGAAGGCACCAAAACTACTTCTTAAATGTTCAAATGGTTGCTAAATTCGAAGTAAGCTCCAAAAACTAGCCTACAAACATGTAAAACTCGAAAAAGTGAACCGAGGTCATCAAACGTCGATGACCTGACCTTACCTTAAAGTGACCTTGACACCCACCCTAATGCACGGGAGCAACATCATATCACATGTTTGAACGCTTGAAACCACGAAAAGACTGCTAACGCGCGGCTACACTCAGAAAACACTTTGAGAACATTTTTGAATAAGGGCTCATATGAGTGCCAAAACAGGGCTCAAATCTGTATGATTTTAAAATCGGGATCAGTTAGGCGCCCTTTTCGGGCTCAAAGTACATTAGCCCCGAAAGCGGCATCAGTTCGTCTTCCTTTTCGGGCTCAATTCGAGCTGCGTTTTAGGGCTCCATACGACATTCCGCCATTCCGTCTTTTGCTGTTTTCAGTGCCATGTGTTGGTGTACCTACCGCCGTGATTTCAAAATGAATGGTAAGTTATTAGTTATCAGTTTTCGCTATCTTTTAGAAAAAATCAAGATGTTGATGCTCATGCCATTTTAATCCCTTATCAATTAAAATTGTGGTGGCATTTGTTCAGAAAAGGTCTGATCTACAATTGTGGCGCCGTTGATACGAATACGCACGGGTTTGATTATTCGTTTTTCTTGTATTTGCGCCACATGAAAGCATCATATCTGGATTCAGGATGTCAAATAGTGTAAGAATGTGCAAAAATTTTGTCTGGTTCTTCGTGATGATGTGATTGAAGCAATGCTTTCAAGGGTAGGTAAGGATTTTGTTACTTGTTCGTAATGGTTATCTTGATGCTCAACTAAAATTAATCCTAACCTTGCCTACTAACCTATTAAGTTAAACTTAGTACCAATACCTACCAACCTACAACCTATTTGGATCTTTCATATACTTATAACATGCTGCTGCTTCTGCTAACATGCTGCGGAATGCTGGTTGACATGATGGAATGCTGGTATGACAGTGTTCCATGTTTCAGAATTTTAGGTGAATAACCACACATGATGGGGAAAATGTTTTCATCCTAAAAATATGACAAGTGGCTTTATTTCATCTTTGCTAAAAAAACATGTCAAAAGTTTGATTCAACAGCCAGCTGCCAGGTTACGCATGACTTGACAGTTGATGCATCTACTCTACATCATTTCATTTCAGATCCTGTGAAGGTTCTGACAAAATCTGAGGTAAAAATGGCATTATGCAGTTTTGCGGAAGACTAAATCTATCTCATTTTGTCTTCAGATTTTTTTTATTGGGACACCCAATTGAAATCCAATTTTAGAACACTGTGACACCATGCCTGTGTGCCAAGTAAGAGGAAGGGTCTACAAGTAAACATCAAGATAACCAATTATGGACAAGTTGAGACTTGAGTCATGAGCTCTTATTTGTGGTTACAATACCTTCAACTGCATGATTTTGCACAACTTCCATACAGGCATCCAGACTGGAAAAGGTTCAAGTCCATACTTATTCTGGTGCTTGAATATGGCAGTTCAAAGATGGAAGGCATATGATGCTACAAAATGAAAAAATAATTCAACTTACCTACAAAAAATAGGTATTCATATCTATCCTAAACTAAACTAACCTAAACTTACCTAACCTAATCCAACCCAACCCAACCACCCCAACCAGCCCAGCCCAGCCCAACCCAGCCCAGCCCAGCCCAGCCCAGCCCAGCCCAGCCCAGCCCAGCCCAACCCAACCCAAAACCTACAGTCTAAAACCTAGAGCTAAAACCTGCAGCCCAAACTGGAAAACATCCATATGGTACGCCGGACGCCCGTGAAGCCGTCATGCGCCGAAGTTCGGCGCAAGCTATTTTGCAATTTGCGCTGAAATTTCTCCATTATTTGCGCCGAAGGTTAGTGCCCTTTTGCGTCAAAATTAAGCCACTTATACAAAAAGCACGTTTACATCTGCTGGCCAAGGTTTTATAAACCAGACAGAACGCTCTGGGCCTTAACCACTCCTGACTCCCATGTTTGAGCGTCCAAATTAGTTGATGTTTCCATGGAAGCTGAATACCACAATACGTGTAGCGCACTGTAGCATCGTGCCGTGAAATAAGGCTCGGGACGGAAGTTCCGGGGTCACAAAAATTGGTGTGGCGGTGTTGTCGCGGCTGGCGGGCTCCAGCAAGGGGTTTAAGTTTACGACACCACTCTTGTTTCAGGAGAGGTGTCAGCGATTCGAGACTACTTGGGCATGCGGGCAGCGGGGTCGGCGTGGCTGCCTGCGGCTGCGGCCACACATCTTGGCGTCCTGGAGGCGGAGATGCTGATGGTGGCATGAGTCATCACTGGCTGCCCGATTTCCATGCTCCAAGACTCGCCGTGAGGGCCGAGGCGGGCGTCGTGCCGATGGAGAGATGAGGAGGGATGCGCTGGCATCGCGCCTACTGGCGAAGGCGCTCTCCCTCCCGTCGGAGGACCCGCCGCGTCGTGGCGGAAGCCCCCCCCCCAACCGTGACTGAAGTCAGTGACCGGCTGGAGAGAGCGCGGGGGAGCGGTGTGGGACCACTGGAGTGGCGCTGCCCGCCGAGGCGCGCTTATCCACGAGACTGCCCCCGTAGACGCCAACAGACGGCGTCACGGTCCACCTGGACCTGCTGCCGATCGGGGCGTCCGCGACAGCGAGGAGGAGTGCTGCGGAGGCGTGACTGGGAGCGCTCCCCCAGCGTGCGACGTGGGCCTGGGTCGACGGGTCTGCGACCGGGGGAGTAATAGGAAGGCGGCGCTGGGGTCCTCACCGAGCACCCAGACAGTACAACATTGGTACTGCGGGAGGCGGCGGGGAGGATTTGCTCCATTTACCGATCTGAGATGGTGGCGCCCAAAACGGCAAAGCAACATCTCCTGAAGCACCCGTCCTTCGAGGAAGACCCCATAATCATTTGCTCCGACTCGCAGGCGTCACTGGCGACGCCACGAGGTGGACAAGTGGCCCAGACACCCCCCCCCCTCATCCCCTAGGTGCCGCCATCTGGGAGTATATGATGGCCCTAGTGGCTGTAGGGGGCCGAAGAATCCACCATAGAAGGAGGGCGGCGATAGCCCGATTAAGCTGGGCGTCCAGTGGAGCCTCGGCTCTATCATGGGCATTGGGCAAGGACTCTGCGAGCACCCCCGTCTCCTCCATCTTCGACGGCACTCCAGTCAGAAAGCTGTCCCCACCCGAGTTTCCCAGCAGCATGGGCCACATGAAACCGAACAGCGCCGAGCCGCTCGACGCTGAGGACCAGGCGAGAGTAACAGTGAAAAGGTGAAACGCTCGAAACGGCGCGCGCCGCCGGCCGAGGGCGCCGAGCCGGCCCAGGCCGGCTGCGGGTCAAACAGAAGCCGTCTCCGCGGCGGCCGCCCAGTGACAGCGACTCGGACTGACGTCGAGGCACCGCTGCCGCCTCCGCCGACCAACCCGCCGCCCAGCAAGGGCAGTTTGAAGGCGGCTGCGCCGGTGAAGGTGGCGCGGCCTGGCAGGGGCCGCGGCCGGCCCACTCCCAGCTACCCGTCCCGCGAGGTGCTCAGTACCACCGACTCGTCCGATTCTGAGGCAGCGCCGTCGGCGGGCCGCCGCCAGCAGTGACGACGACCGGCTGGCGGCGTTCGCGCGGGACTTGTCCGACTCCTGGTACTCGGACTTGCCGCCCAAACTGGACGCCGGCGGCGTGAGCACCAGCAACGCCAATAAAAAGTCCACCTTCATCCGGCTCTTCTCGCACCGTGTCAAAAGGACTACGCCGCGCGGCCGGCCGGCCAACTCGAATGAGCGCAGCGAAGGGCACACGTCCCCGACGGCGGCACTGGCGCCTCCCGCCGCGCCGCTGCCGGCGTTGCTGGCAACGCCGATCCAGGCCCATCGATTTCTACTGTTTTGTTGCCTACGTGCCGCTGCCGCCGCTCAGCCAGCACAATGGCGTGCCGGTGTTGCGCTGTCGGATCGAAAAGCGGCTCGTGCAGCGGACGGACGGGTGCGGCCCGCGCGATGAGCCGCCGCCGCACACCGAGCTGCGCCGCGCGGACGTGAAGGTGGAGCTGGCAGCGGCCTGCTCAGTCCCCTCAACGGCGTCGACCGGCTCTCCGGCGATTTGCGGTCAGAAACGCCGCCGCTTCTGGGACCAAGGTGTCAGAGCGCGGCGCTGCCCGTGAGACGTTAAGGGTGCGTTTCACGCGTAACGCTATGAGAAACGTTTTTCGTAAATATCTAGAGCATCGTTGCTTCGATTGCCTTCGTTTTTGGATATGTTATGAAGGACGTTAAACTCGTCATCACAGAGTGGTTACTGTTATTCTGCAATCCACATATACTGAGCAATTGAGACAAACATATTGCAAAATCAAAATTTCAAACGAATAGAACTCAACAACGGATTGTCGTGCGTCTGTGATGTTTGCAATTTTGGACAGACGAAGTCAAGGAAAACATTTCCTAGCAAGCCTTTTTTCCAATTTTGTACTGTGTTTTGCATGATACAATTTTCATCTTGCAGTGCATTGCATGAAAGCCATGACAGCAATTTCAAAAATGTGGCTGCTAGGAATCATAAAGACATCAATTCTCTACACAATCCTGAAGAGTGAATCATCATTGCATGTATCACTATGCAGTTCTATTCATTTGAAAGTCATTGCACAGCTAGTTCATAAAATCGCCGAGAGATGTCTCTGGCTGTATGGCCCGCGCGTTTCGACGGTCCCCTCGGCTCGTCACTCAGCGGCGTTTGTTGACACAGTGTCACACCCATTAGTTACGGCGCTCCGCTGGCGTTCGGCCGCCGTCGAGGTGCTCTGAACCCTCCCTGCTAAGTTTCGGGGTGACCAGACGGGTCGGAGACTCATCCCACGATCTCTCCATGAGCGGCGCCCAGCCAGGCGTCTCCTATCGCGTGCCTCTCACTCTTGATCGGGAGTGCGCCGGAAGGAGCTTGTGAGCAATTGAAGACTTTGAAAAAGTCACAGATTTGTGTGAGTGGTATTACGAACAGCGAACAGGTATATTTTGACAATAGGTGCCTATTTGACCTGACCTGGGCAGTCGGAACTGAACATAAATAATGAAAATAACCAGCAATACCTACAAATTCCATGGAGACATAGACCCAAGTGACGTGAGACTAAATATCAGTTCGATTGTTATCTCAAAACCCTCGCCCTAGCAGGGTATTTTTCATACCCCTCCCCGGGCGTTTCGAAACTAAGCGTCATAGCTCGCTTCGCAACAAAGAGCAGTCGATTGCTCTCAACGAGTACATTCTCGCGATTGGTGGTATATTTTTTTACACTAATTTAATATTTGACCCAGCAGGTCAAAGGTCAAATTTCGGGGAAAGCTGCAATTATCCAAATTACTTAGCCAATATTGGTGAATCTATGAAAGATAGCGACATGAATGAAACCTTTTTGACCGTGTTTCTCAACGAATTAGCAACAAAATGATATATAATTGATTGCATTTCAGTCAAAATAGCGTCTCTAGATATAATTTTTCAGGCATCACTTTTGAAGCAATAAAGCTACGAAAAGACTGCATAATAGCAATTAGCAGCACGGTAGTCCTCTCCTCGTAAGTTCGAATCGTAGCATATATGTGTTGACTTCGAAAGAGGTCAAAGATTGACCTCGGATCACATAACCTTATCACGTAACCTCACACTGGTGGGGGCTAATTTTTGCCCCTCTCACCGTATCTCCGAAATTATTGGACGGATTCGCAAAACTCAAACGGCGTTCGATAGCCCTGTTGCATTGATAAAATTAATTTTATTGACCTCAGGGTCACTGATTACGTCACAGGTCAGGTCAAAGTTAAAATGTTTCACCGTTCACGGGCCTTCTAGTAAATGCGTTACATTGATTAAAAGGCATTTTATCGAAAATCATCGATAAAGCGTCGGTTGCTAGTACAGATGTTGCCAAAAGACGTCGCTGATACCAGGTCAGGTCACAGAGGTCAGGTCACCAAGGGTCAACACATGAACCCAACTTTACTAGGGCCGTGTGATTCATGTTTTGTGACCAATTTTTCACTTCCAACTCAATGGACTTGGTTAGACGACCATGAGGGACGATTTAGGTTACTTTCTGGTGGAGGTTAGGTCAAGGTCTGGTAAAAAAGGTCAAATTTCGAAGTTGATACTTTTGCATAAAAAGGGTACCTATTTCGATGTACCTCATCACGGGGAATCCAATCGGTCGCAAAACGTCCTCAATTTTGCGACCGATACCCCCGAACCCGATTACGACACGCTGACGAAGTTTTGTGATAAAATTAGAAAGCTCCGACCCGAACGATTTCTTGGGGATTTAAGTCCGGATGAACTTAACTCATAATTACATTATAAGTAATCATGATTACATTATAAGATTCCGAGACATACAAGTTGTAGCTACCAATGGCCTTATTACATCGTGCACTGCAACTTTCAAGGGACTCAGGCATCTACTGTAGCTCTGAAGAGGTGACAAAATTGCAAAAAGTGTTTTATAAAGCATATTCTTCTGTGCCTTCTGATGCGATAGTCCGGCACTATACAGTGTAGCTCTTGCTGATAGCTCGTGCAATAACCCGAGTTTCGAACATCTAGGATATACCTGAACTTGGTGACCTAAACTTCTGAGACCGGGGTTCCACAATTTCACACACGATGAGATATTAATGCATGATAAGCTATGCCAAATTTCGCGGCGCTTATACGGGCAAACAAAACTTGCAAGTTTGACAAAAAAAAACGTCCCACTTCCCCAAGCGAGGATTAATGAAGCTAACACTATGAATGTGACTAAAGCTGCTTCCCTGTACCTCATTCTGTTAGCCCTTTCATTATTCCGGTCTTTCCCTACCCGTGTGTCGGCGCGGGTTCGGCCCAATGTGATTCGACTGTGCCTGACATCTGGTCCTTTCCGCCCGGCCTGACCGGCGCGGCGGACCCGTGCCACTCCTCCCCGAACTCGCGGGGCGCGGATTGGGAGGGGCAGTCGAACCCCTCTGCGCTAACAGATGGATGGACAGGGGAAATGTGATACTTGTCCTATGACAACAAACCGGCGTTCAGCGCTAGGGCCATCTACTGGTCTAGAAACGTATCTCTATGTCGGCAAGATCCTCGCCAGGTGGTGTAAAGGTCGCGTGAAACGCACCCTTAAGTTAGCACAGGCAATGTCGTCTGCACTCCTTGCAGTTCATGTTGAATACACAACCATGTTGCGAAGTAATAGGCGCCGGGTTTTTCAGTTCATAGAACTTTTTCCCTGGCTATTACACCCCACGACCGAACACTGACACCTTGCACAAGCATGACTGTGTGTATGAATGTTAATAAATACATGAACCAATGTTGTGTTTTCGGTTCCAGTACCTTCTTTGGGCACCTCGGCAACAAGTAAGTAATCCGTTAGCTTTGCCACACCTAAGATAGGCTCCCACGTTGTTATTTGCTCCCGGGTTAACATAAACCGGTTTAACGTAACTTTTGCATCCCGGCCAAAATTGCCGGTTAACTGTCCCACCGCTCGAGACTGGCGCTAGGCTAGCCGAGCAAAAAAAAAAGTTTGTCCGCGGCTTCGTCTTATTCGCAGCTGCTGGACACGGGCGAGGGGGGAGGAGGGGCTGCATCGGACGAAAAGCGGGCTCTGGTATTAACTGGATTTTTTGCCAGCTGGCGCCGTATGGTGGCGCTAGCAGAGCTTCTTACATATCAATGCTAGATATAAAAGAATGAATATTTACCAATCAATTTTTCATTTAAAGCCATTTGAAATATTTATGTCCATCCTTCTACCGCGCTTAGGTATATCTAAAATTAAATACCTTTCGTGCGTCGCCAGCTGGCCAGCCAGCTGACGCAATCCAGCTTTTACCAAAGCCCCGAAAAGCGATGACGTGAGCCCTAATATTGGCTTCACCACACAATTTGAGCCCTCAAACTGGAATCAGGTGAGCTCGAAAATGGGGATCAGGCTGAAAACTGGTATCATAGTGAGACTAGTTTTAGAGCTTGACACCGATAATGGGTACTGACTGAGCTCTGTTTCTGCGATCAATGATACCGATTTAAGGGATCGTATGAGCCCATGTGGCGCTAGCTCAGAAAGTATTCTCGAAATGTGCTGTCTGTTTTGAATATGGTACATTAGCCCGAAAACTGGTCTCTGAGCCCGAAAATCGGGACACTGTTTTCTCAGTGTAATGCCAGCCATGTGCCGAATTGCGATTCCGGTCAAACATGGTCTTGAAAAGTAGGTCACAGGTCAAAGGTCATTTGGGTCAGGGTCATGAAACTTTCAGCGTAGGTGTATAATTGACTATCGCGAGGGTACTAAAAGTTTCGTCGCAATCGGCCGCTTTCCACACGAGTTATTCGCGAAAAACTGAGGTGGGGTCCGTTCAACCCCCCTTATACGGGCGAGGGTAATTCGACCCCCGCCCGAATAGGGTGGGGGTCGAACGGATCCCTACCTTTCGGTTGCTAATTGATCATCTTTTTCCACCTGAGTATGAAGTGTGTACGTTCCTTGTCCTGCATGGCCTTACCTACGGCAGGGAGGCTCTCCACGTTTCGGTATGCTTTGTACTGCCAGCGTCCGGGTCATTTGAAATAATGCCCTGGCCTGTATTGCATGGCTCGAGCCATCCTGTTGGCAATCGAGCACATCACACCTTAATAAAGCATGTTCAGTTACATAACAATCCTTTTCAGCCATCCGCAGGCTGTATCTTTCATAAAAATCAGCTTCAAAAGTTACCCACTTCACATAGACCGTCTACGGGGGCCGGGAACTTCTGACCACTTGCAGGTGGCGCCACTGCGCCTCCATGCGGGAACGATTCCGTGCCGGCCGCGGGGCGGCAGTGGGCCGTCTAGGCTATTATAGAGGTGAATGGCCAAAACATCCAAATTTGTTTTAGAGTTTCGAAAAAACGGTGTAATGTGTTAGTACCTACCATTGTCTATCTACATACCGAATTTCAAATCGATATCTCGTTTTTTGGCCAAGTTATAGCGAAAAAACTGCTCAAAAATGATGACATCAAATTTTAAACTCAATTTTTGGCAATCCTAGACCACGTAGGGCAAAACAAAGACCATCATTAGACTCCCCGTGACGTGTTGCATCGAATCAATACCCATTTTATGCAAAAATATCAACTTTGAAATTTGACCTAATTTGACCTAACCTCCACCAAAACGTGACCTAAGCTGCCTCCAAAGGCTGCCTGACCCACATAATCGCATTTGTCATGTAAAATGGACCATAAAACATGCATCACACGACACTTTCATATTGACCACGTTTCCATGGACACTCGTGATCCGGATCAGCAAATTTAAATCGTGTAATATTTCTCGAACTCTTCGTTGCAGGTTATAATTCAGAGTGGAAGGCTTATATAATCGGATAATCCTATATTATAATTTTGATATATTGGCTAGCTATAATGGATTAGCTAATCCACTTTTGCTGATCCGGATCACAGGTGCCCATGGAAACCGAGCTATTGTGACCTCCAGTGATCTGACCTCTGTGACCTGATCTGGTATAAGTGACCTCAGATAGCAAAGTATGTGTTTGACGAACAATGCATCATCGATGGTTTTCAATAACTTACCAATTTACTCGATTTCCTAACACATTTCTTGAAATACCTGTGTACGGTGAAAATCTGACCTTTTGACCTTACCTGTGTCGTCATCGGTTTGACCTAGGTCAATGAAATATGGTCACAAGGTAGTTTCCCGGTGGGGCTATCGAACGCCGTTTGAATTTTGAAAATCGGCCGGTAACTTTCCGAGATCTTAGGGGGGGGGCCGAAACGGCCCCCCCTACGGGTGGTAGGGTCCGCCGATAGCCCTACGGGGCGCGGGTTAACCCTCGCCCTGGCAGGGGGGGTCGATGCGACCCCCCCCTAAGGTTTTTCGAAAATAGTGTAAAAACGGCGGCGCACAGCGCCGCCCAATTTGACACAGCCTATCGGGCAACCTTTCTACATATGACCTGAAAAATTTCAGGTCCAGGTGACCTTAGGTCAGGTCACCAGGTCAGAAAACCGGTACAAGGTCATGGTCAAATTTCAATTTTCTTTTTGCACCTGTCCAACTCACAGTTTTGGACTGATTTCCTTCGAACTTTCAGGATGTGCTAAGTTCACCGAGTTGTATAACACATAGTTCGGGTTTTTTGAGGTCACTGACCTGAGGTCAGTTAGAGGTCATTAGGTCGTAATGTTAAGCCTATGGGAAAATACTAAATTCAGAAAATCTTGGAGATATCCGCTTTGTTCTATCACTTTTGTGCTTTGAAACCACAATACTTAACAGCAGGTCACTTTGTGCTTCTTTGTTTGGTGCACTTATCCATGGGTCAGGTCAAACGAGGTCAACTGAGGTCAAATGACGTTTTTGCCAATAACTTGGCACATAATGATGCTAGCTAGAGCTTAAAAAATGGTGTCATTGTGTTCCTGGTGATCAGCCGAATCGAATGATATGCAATATGATGCAATTCGGTTAACTTGAATATAATTTATTAATTTAAGTTTACTTAAAATTTAAGAAAAACTTTAAGTACACTTAAGCAGGCTAAAAAGTATATCATTCGACGCGCCTTGACGTGCTGAGTTCACTGGTGCTTTTCTTTTTGCGATATCTTAATTAGATCAAAAGTTATGAGCGAAAAACTGTTGACCTGTTTTTAGTGAAATTTTTACATTTATACTCCCCAAAAAACCCTTAAATATTGACCTAGAGCAATCAAATTTGCACAGGGGCGAGAACTCCAGGGGGCCCACCTACCTACCAAATTTGGTGTTTCTAGGTGCCATAGGAGCCAATCGCGAGGGGGGGTCGCATCGACCCCCCCCCCTGCCAGGCCTTGTTATGAAAAATGCCCTGCCAGGGCGAGGGTTAATGGCAATGATAGACATTCATAGGGACTCAGACATAGACACAAGACATAAGGATGCACATTACACATCACACAAGTAAGAGGCCGGTCACGATACAAATGTGTGTGCTATAAATAGAACAATGTGCCGCGCATGGTGTTTGCTAACAGACGAGGCCATATAAGGACAAGTTATGCGGGAGCGTTATTCGTTGTTCGGCTTCCCGTGAGCAAAAGAGTCAGTGATATCCTTGAGAGCTGACACCTGACACCAAACGAAGATAACCGATCGGCCATGTTTGAACACAGAAACAGACTCACAATGGAAAATCCAGCTGCTGGCAGAAAATAATAAGCGAGCCAAAAAATAAAAATAAAAAGATAGATTACTAAATAACTGCCCACTGACTCATAACTATTAATTTCAGCTTGAACAACTTTTTAATTACGTGTTTGTTCGGGTATATTTTGCTGCGGATGTAACACAGTGACACGTTGATGCAGCTTCTATTATATTTTTCGCTGATGCCATAAAAGCGTATTTAGCGACACGCAAAGACGCCAAACTTCGCACACCCCATGGGGATCCTTTTTCACTTGTATTTCACGCTGTCTGTCTGTCTGTCTAGTTTTACGTATAACGTAGAAGCTGAAAACAAGTCCAACGCTTGACATTCGCTAGGCTCCTGTCCCCCAATTCTCCAACTGATTTAACGAATTCCGATCGTGGCACAGCCGCAGCCGCAGCCGTGGGGATGTGAGGGAGAGCTCTACGGATTTCGTATTTACAGGTGTTGTGGAGTAGCTACTGATTGGGAGCCGCTTTGCCGCACTAAATCGCCAACACTCCCCCACATTCCATTAACGACTGGACGATGGATGGCGCACAGCGGCAAACCGATGGCACACTGAGGGAAAACTGATGGCACACCGGGCAAACTGATTGGCAGACTGAGGACAGACCGGAGACCAACTGACAGCGCACCGTTGGCAACTGCTGGGTGAACCGGTGGCTACCGTACGTTTGTTTACATTTTTAGGCACTTCTTACAGCATCAGACTTCCTTCTATATCATCAGAGATTTCTCCCCAAATTCATATTTCCCGTACTAGACCAAACTCCTTTGACCCTCGTTTTAGCTCTGCTTATAGCAACAGCCACTGCATTAGTGCATTTAATTACTCATAAGGTAATTATAATGCTTCCATGCACGAGGGCACATACGTTCCCTGGGACCGTGAAGCGTTGAACCTCGGCAGCACGGCGCCGGCTCGGCACGGTGGACCAGCTGAAACTATTCTGGGAGACGCTCAGAAGAGCGGTCCGCCGCCGGTGAACTGCACATGATTGCGAGCTAGGCTAATGGCGTTTTCTTCGGTGCGGATTCCACTAAGCCACGAGCCACCCGGTGCTGCGGTTGGATGAGCGGTGATTAATTCACAGAAGCCGCTGCAGAATTTCAAAATTAGTACCAAGACTGGCAACCAATCCTAGGAATAGTTGAGTTCTTAAGCATGGTTTGCTTTGCGTTAGGTAAGTTAAGTAAGACGCGAATTATGCTAATTTTCGTGACTCGCTTAAGGTGTAAAAACAACCTGCAAAAGAGCCTAAATCAGCCTACATTCCTTTTCTCAATTGGCTAAATCGGATTGATTGGAGGAACATGTAAAGTACACCTTGCTAAAACTACTAATAAAGTGCAGATGCTATGACGTTTTTTTTTGCGTTTGCGGTAAATATTACGAAGCATTGAAAATGCAATTCCTGCGCTAATAAGAATTGCCGCAATGGTACTTAGCTGACCAACAATATTTTCACAACTTTTAACGCGCACTGGCGCATTTATACCGAATGTGTCTGGTCTAGTTTGATCTAATCTGATCGGGCTCAATCTAGTTAGTGTAGGCACCGACTGAGATTCCGTCACGAGTGGATAACGATAACGGGCCGACCGCTCACAATAAGGTCCGATTGTAGGACAGCTATTAGCGGCGATAAGATAGGTGACCAGTGCCCTTTCGACGCTCTGGTGCAGGTCATAAACGGACGACAGGCCCGCACTAATCGACACACCACCAGCCTGCACGGTGCCAAGAGTCAAGCACTGCTGTAAATTTCGCTGAAGCGTTGATGTGACGGTAATTAGGTGGGTGAAAAATGTATAACTTTATTAACGCACATGAAATCTAATTGCTACATTTTTCGACATAGTGCTAAAATCAACATTTTACAAAAGATAAACTCCAATTTTGAACTAGCCTATACCTATTGTGCAGGGATTCGATCCGAATCCACCAGCGACCCAGCAGTACTCAGCTTTCCAACTGATCCCTCCCCCCCGTCCCTGCGGACCAGCCAATTCAGAGACTGGATCAGCGCTCTGCATTGATCATTGATCATTGATCATTCTTGACCAGCGGCAATTGACGGCATCCCTGGGCGCAGTCCATCACTAAAAATCGGGCCGCGCCTGTCTGACTCCTTTGGGTGCTCTTCGAATCCAGCAGTGGAGCTCAATCTGCTCCCCCATGGCCGACAGGTGTGAATAGTTTTATTTGTGGCAATGCGTTTCGGCGCATTTAGCAATGACAATAATCCTCCACACATTTTTAGAAGTGTTGTTGGCAGTAGGTATGTACATCTTCGGTATAATTTCTATTACATGTTAACCCTCGCCCTGGCAGGGCATTTTTCATAACACGGCCTGGCAGGGGGGGGGGGGGGTCGATGCGACCCCCCTCGCGATTGGCTCCTATGGCACCTAGAAACACCAAATTTGGTAGGTAGGTGGGCCCCCTGGAGTTCTCGCCCCTGTGCAAATTTGGTTGCTCTAGGTCAATATTTAGGGGGTTTTTGGGGGGTATAAATATAAAATTTCGCTAAAAACAGGTCAAAAGTTTTTCGCTTATAACTTTTGATCGAATTAAGATAGAGCAAAAAGAAAAGCACCAGTGAACTCAGCACGTCCAGGCGCGTCGAATGATATACTTTTTAGCTTGCTTAAGTGTACTTAAAGTTTTTCTTAAATTTTAAGTAAACTTAAATTAATAAATTAAGTTAAAGTTAACCAAATTGCATCATATCGCATATCACTCGATTCGGCTGATCACCAGGAACACAATGATACCATTTTCTAAGCTCTAGCGTCATTATGTGCCAAGTTATTAGCAAAAACGTCATTTGACCTCAGTTGACCTCATTTGACCTGACCCATGGATAAGTACACCAAACAAAGAAGCACCAAGTGACCTGCTGTTAAGTACTGTGGTTTCAAAGCACAAAAGTGATAGAACAAAGCGGATATCTCCAGTATTTTCCGAATTTAGTATTTTCCCATAGGCTTAACATTACGACGTAATGACCTCTAACTGACCTCAGGTCAGTGACCTCAAAAAACCCGAACTATATGTTATACAACTCGGTGAACTTAGCACATCCTGAAAGTTTGAAGGAAATCAGTGCAAAACTGTGAGTTGGACAGGTGCAAAAAGAAAATTGAAATTTGACCATGACCTTGTACCGGTTTTTCTGACCTGGTGACCTGACCCAAGGTCATCCGGACCTGAAATTTTCAGGTCATATGTAAAAATGTTGCCCCATAGGCTGTGCCAAATTTGGCGGCGCTGCGCGCCGCCGTTTTTACGCTATCTTCGAAAAACCTTAGGGGGGTCGCATCGACCCCCCCCCTGCCAGGGCGAGGGTTAATGTTTTTTTTTCATTTTCGAAATTTAAATTACATATGCCAGGGGCACACCAGTCCTTCGAACCTGCAGCTGCCAGTTTGCTACACGTCTTGCTACGCTCGGCTTGTTTATTGAACCGCTGCAGTTATTGTTATCCACTGGACCAAGCTGCAGTGAACGATGGCTGTGGTTGACACTGTTTTGTCTGTGGGCGGTACTGTTCGGAACGGTGGAATGGTGAACAGTTAGTGGTCAACGATACACGAGGAGGTGGACTGCTGAGCGTCTAGCGTTGACCGGTGAATAGTCCACCAAACGGTGAGCGGGGAGAATTGGAAGTCTACCGGACTGTGGACAATGAATAGGTGGACAGGTGGACAGGTGGCGGTGGACAGGTGGACAGGTGGGCGGTGGACAGGTGGACAGTTCACCGAACTGTGAGCGGGGAGCGATGTATCCAACGGACTGTGGGTGGGGAGCGATGGAAGTCCAACGGACTGTGGGTGGGCGGTGAGCCGTAAAATTCCACCGCACCGGGCGATGGACATCATGGGAGGTGGACAGGTGGGTGGTGGACAGTGGGCGGTGGACAGGTGGGCGGTCCGCCGACACGGTGTGTGGTGCGCGGCGCACGGCCCACCGGACGCGTCCTTTCGGACAGTGAGCGGTGGCCGGTGCATGACTGACCTTTCGTCCTGCGATGTGGCCATTGATCACAGCAGTCCTCGCTCCGACAGTCGCTGGCTAAGGCCCCGGCACCGCTGCCTTCGACCGCGGACACTGCCATGGAGTTTCTCCTGGCGTGTGGCTAAGACGCTTAACGGGGAGATGAGGTTACTCTAATGGCGGTGTCAGATAGCCGCACTGTCAATGCGCTTCACTGGGAAATCACCTGGTGTAAATTCAGCAGTTCTGTGAGATGACGGCTTGGGCCACTCGATTGTAGGTATACGGAACTCGGCGATTCTTCTGTAGCCCGCTTCCATATATCAGTTGGTACTGTTTTAATTGTAAAGTTGTATCTGCTTTGGTTCCATTCTTTCATTCTGTTCATCAGTTATGATCAGACAGTTTCCATTCGTTCCTGTGTTTACGCTCGTTCTCGACCTTTCCGCGCGTCTCTACGTAGACGTGAGCCGCGGTGTCGACCAGGTTACCCCCCCCCCCCCGAATACCGATAGATTGGCGGCGCCGGATCTATTCTGGGCGCCACTTATGGCGAACATCTTTTCATCGCGATAGTTGCGTTCGATCGTGAAGGAAATGTTCAATGTTCAGCAGAGTCTGAAAGCCACGGCAGGCCTGACCGCATAAAGTGAAAGCTCATGGGACATAGGTGGAACTTGGGCATACGTGTAGAAAAATTTATATGACAACACCAAAAATAGTGATGGAAAAGCGACATGAGACTCCTGCGCTCCATGGAAGTGGAAATAAGCTTAACTCTCGCCGGCACAGGGGGGCTGATGCACCCCCCCCCCAAGGTTTTCTGCGAATAACTCGCGTAAAAAGCGGCAGATCGCAACGAATTTTTCAGTACCCTCGCATTGATCAATTTCACACCAATTTCACATTGTTTATTTCGTCAGAATGATCTGTAGAAACGCCTACCTCGCTTTCGTTCGTCACTGGTATGGCGCGTTGTTTGTTTATTGGGGCCACAAGCCGTGTAAGTACATTTTACTATGTCCTTCGCCCTGCGCAGGTCGACACCTCTGGGTGATGTCTAATGAAATAAAGCAAAATGGCTCATAAATCGACCCACCCGGAAGAGTGTCATTTATGGTTTAACACATTAAGTGGTTTTCCTAAGCTCTGGGTACTGCAACGTCAGGCTCTGCTGTTCCTTCTCTCCGCGCGTGCGTCATAAATGTCATTAGTTAGCTTCCTGTTTTATTTTTATCATTTTCCTGGCCAGATCACTATAGTCATACCACGCAAAACAATACGCTTTGTGGGTTCGAGCACAATGTAATAACAATGGGTGACCACATATGACTACCGTCCCTCAGCAATGGCTATCGACCGGGCCCGAAGAACAGGACAATATATAAAAAGCAATGGCGTTCCATTGAACGAAGCCATACAAATGGCAGGAGCCAGCGGCCATGCTCCTACAATGTTATTTTTTAGTGAGGGACGATTAATACGGGAAGGTTCAGCGGTGAGAAAGCAAACCATCCCTGCAGTCAGCCCTGCAGGAAAAAAAAAACATTGAGAGAGGGCGTATCATTGAATTCGTGGTCAATATGATACACGAATTCAATACTCATACTTCGTATTGAATGATGATATTCAATACACGAATTTATAATAGTATCAAATTCTCCATTGCACTTGCTTGTTTGCATGAACACTTTTCAAAAGCTGTAGTCACCAAGTAGGTATGTGTGACGTTGCTTATGCAGTGAATGAAAACACTTATGCAGTAAAGTATGAGTAATTGACTTGAGTTGATATTAGATATTTCAGAGTCGCAGAAGGTATCTAGATCCGCTTTCACACGTCGGTCAAAGAATAAGTAAATCAACAGGCATGCGTGGAAAATTGTAGCTAGTAAGGAAGAGTGGGTGTTCGCCGTTCGGGCATCACACATCTGCCGGCCCAGCGCGGGTGACCTTGACCTCCACCGTCTGCTGCGGCCCCAAAGCCAAGCCGGTGCACTGATGGGGGGGGGGGGGGATTTGCATTGCCTGAACACCCGTAACTCGCCATAATTCTCCACCTATGACTGCAGTAATGTAAGCGACCACGAGTCAGTCAGCGGTATAGGATTGCATGCATCTCGCGCACATGTTTGAATTGAAATCTGCAGGGTAGGTAGGTATTTACATAGTTAGCAGAGTGGTGAGCACCTATTATCGGTGCCCGTAGTTTCACTACCAGCAGACAGAACCAATAATGCGCAGTCACTCGTCAAGGTCGTGACATGTGCTGGTTGAGCAGGATGGAGCCAGTTGAGGCTCCAAACGGCTTCCGGCCGTGTGCGCTCGGCTGTGGTATTCCTAGCCCCGTAACGTGTCGGGTTATGACCGATGACGTCATGGAAAGGCAGCGTACTGATTGGCCGCGACTCAAAACAACCCGATTTGAAGTTCTTAGGTAGAGTAAGTACCCGACGAAAGCCCCCTTGCTAGTCTTTGTTTCTATGTTTATAGACGCACTTACATCGAATGCGCAATCTAATGTCGCTCGGCGTACCTACTGGTCCGATCCTCAGGTAGGTGCGAGCCTTAGAATCCGGGAGAAGGGAAAGGATTTATAGGGTCACGGTCACCTCAACAGCCTCGAGAATATCATTCGATTATTCGCTCACAGGTTTCACTTCAAACGTTGTAATCCTCACTCGTCGCGAACCTTTCTATTATAGCTTAACCCGCGCCCCACTGGGGGGCTATTTATAGCCCCCCCTCCCGTTTTTCTGCAATAACTTCCAAACCGCTTGACGGATCGACGTCAAACTTTCAGCACCTTCGGCTGCATCAATTTGACACCTTGTGTCAAAATATCAACTTCGTAGCTACCATAGGTCGGCCGGAAATGACGTCAGAGTGACGTCATGTTCGTCCGATTTCGACGCAAAACATTGAACCACGGCAATCGCTCCCAAGAGCTCAGTTTTTAAGCTAGATCCAATTTCTTTGCATGAAAGGACTCAAAATTGACCGCGCTATCAAACTGCTATCTCGGATTTTCAAAATTTTGAAAATTTCGAAAATTTCATATAATAATATTCAAAATTTATATTTTTATATTTTTTTCAAAACATTTTTGACTTTTCGAAAAAGCCGGAATATATGTGACAGAACGCATGATTATGACTATCTCTAGCAAGTTTTAGCTAAATATCTTCAAAAATGGCCAAGTTATACGCATTATTGCAAAAAATTCACAATTATTAATTTTTCAAATCAATTTTTCAGTACGTATTTGACATCGTACACCAATATAAATGGCACCATCGTGTTCCTGAGCTCAAACTGTATCCAATAGACACCTTTTTTGTTGAAAAATCTTAATCCCAAATTTGACCTTTTTTGACCTGAAAGTGACCTGACCTAAGCTAAATTCGACTCAAAATGACCTCGAATGACACAGAAGACATCAAATTCGAAATCTATGACCTAAATGGACCATAAAACATGTGTCACGTGACCGACGCATGATATAATATTTTCGTGACCTGTGATGACCTGACCCTGACCTGAAAATCAAAGTACAAGTTTGGTACCCTCAAGGTATCTAGAGCATCTGTTCACGAGCGTGGAAACCAAAAATGAGCTTGATCTGACTTGTAAGACGGCGGCCAGAGCCCAAAATGTGAACAAGCCAAAATGCTAATAATTTTTACTTTGACCTGACCTGTGACGTCATCGGTGACCTCGAGGTCAATGAAATTAGGTTTCGCTCGACAGTTTTTCCGGGGCTATCAGACGCCGTTTGAATTTTGACGATCGGCCCAGTAGTTTCGGAGTTAGGAGGGGGGGGGGGCTATGAATAGCCCCCCCCCCCAGTAGGGCGTGTTATACACAGACCCCAGTGGGGCGCGGGTTAACGCATTTATAATGTCTGTCAATGATTATAATTAACCCGCGCCTCGTAGCGTTATCGGCGGATCCTACCACCCGTAGGGGGGAGCATTTCGCCCCCCCCCCCCCACCTAAGATCTCGGAAATTTACCGGCCGATTTTTAAATTCAAACGGCGTTCGAATTAGCCCCACCGGGGAACTACCTTGTGACCAAATTTAATTAACCTAGGTCAAACCGATGACGTCACAGGTCAGGTCAAAGGTCGGATTTTCACCGTTCGCAGGCATTTCAAGAAATGTATAGTGAAATCGAGTAAATTGGTGAATCATCGATGGTAAATTGTTCGTCAAACGCATCTAACTTACTATTCAAACAGAATCCGTCTGTCTGTGAGTCTGTGTGTCCGCACATCGTGTAGTGGGTTCAATTAACCTCGCCTACAGGGCAGACGGTACGGCGTAGGGGGCTGAAATTTGCACACCCTCTAGGTGACAGAGGGGGTCAACGCCTTTTCTAGGTTCCAACTCGCTGGGGTACATGGTTGGCACGTGGCGGGCGCCGGAAGAACGCCAATGAAATTTTGATCGGCTCGTAGATCTTCATTGAGAGCCGGGGTCGACAAACTTTGTGAGCTAAATGCATGCCAATCGGCGACGGGTGCCTCGCATTGGCGGATGGGCAAGTTTTAATTTGAATAAAAAGTGGCTAGAGAATGTGTTGGTTTTTTTCAATGGGAACAATTTGTGATACGATTATACAAATGCACCGCGTTTGCCGTTATGCGCCACATATGTCCGAAGGCTTCATTTTCGTCGCAAATTGCACAGTTTTGTCAAATATGGTCCGATATGGGTGCAATTTGGTGCAAGGTGCATGCTCAAACAACAGGTACAGATGCGCCGCATTTGCCGCAATGCGGCACATTTGCCAGAAAGCGCCATTTCCGACAAAATCGAGTAAGGGTAATGGAATGGCACGAATAGGGGCAGGGCTGGGAACACTTAAAGTCTGATATTTGTACTGATGGATCCAAATTATTCT
>NW_024883753.1:0-45643 GCF_019059575.1 Amphibalanus amphitrite
GAAAACGGACTGCCGCTGGCACTGGAGGAGCTAGGGGAACTTGAAGGACCTGGAGGAACTGGAGAATGGATGAACTTGAGGCATGCGGATGGTGACTGAAGCCCTGCACGGAACCTGGGGCGCTGGAGGAACCTGAGGTCCTGCGATGTAGCCTGAAGCTCTGAAGGACCTCGTGGCCTGATGCCTCGCAGGACCTTTGGTAGCCTGAAGCTGTGGAAAACCTGGCGGCCTGAAAAGCTGAGGAAGCTGAAAGAAGTGAAGCCCCGCAGACTGGAGACTTGATACCCTGAAGGGTCTCTGATGACCTGAAGAGCTGAAAGAACCTGAAGCCCAACAGGACCTGACGACCTGAATTCATGATGGGTATGTGGTGTTGTGGCCCGAAACACTGAAGGACCCGCTGTGGTCTGAAGCCCTGAAAAGGCTGAATGAAGCTAAAGTCCTGGAGGACCTGTGAGGAAGCCTAAAGAACCTGTGCTGACAGCCGTGGTGACTGGCCTGGCCTCCGTCGATGGACCCCCCATCCGCGGCTGTTCAGTGAAGGTTACCACCCATGTGTGTGTCACAGCCACAGAGACTGCCACTACCCTCCCACCAGGCGACACTGTGTGCCGCCACCTGTTGAACGACAACCATGCAAACTGTATACAATCTGAACTCTGTGTGTAAACGACCCTGTGTATACTGAGCCTATTTCACGGCTACCTTGTGCTGTGTATGGTCTGTTGGCAGTGGTGTGCCCAACTTTTTCACAGCCTGAAACTAGGCGTTACCCAGGGGCATATGTGGGAGGTTTCTTACAGCTGTGACAGCAGCTCCTGGGACTTACTGAGGTTTTCTCAGCCCGTGCATACTGCTGAATATGGTGTGTGACCCTCCTTCTCCCCCTCACATTACGCTGTACTGGAATGAAAGCAGCGGCGAATACATTGCGAGCCGTGATTCGATGCTTCGCTGCCGGGAGGCGATGGCTCTGGAAATAAGAACTTATGAGGAATGGAGGGCTGCGACTGCTCGGCCAAAGTTACTGGGGTCGGGATCACACCAAATATAGGTGTAGCCTTATAGGTATACACAGAATATTAGGGCCTTGCGTGTAGGTACTCGGGATTTAGCAATGTTCGACTCGCGGGGCCAGTTTCGATTTTCGCTGTTACTTTTGCTGTCTACTCTGTGACCATTGATTACATTTTGGCAACGCATCGATACGTCCAACCCTGCCCAGGCAGCACCAGTCTTTCACGTTAGTATTCCAAAAAGCCATTACCAGGCAGCGTGCATTACGAGAAAGGCCTAGCCATCACTTGTGACGCTGGTCATCCGTATAACGGAATCCGCATTCTACAGCTATTTCCCTCACCCGTCAAAAAAGGCCCTCCAAAATAAAGGTTTATTCGTTCGCACACTCCGTCAGGGCCAGACAGTTTGGGGTCAGATAGTCACAACTGCCGCACGTCAGAACAAAACCTTCCATGTCATCGTCGAACCGATTTCGGACATCGGCCAACGTAGTACGCTACCATCTGAGCTCAGGAAGCGCCCGAAAATCCAAAGCTACCTGGTAAAAAAAAAAAAAAAAACATGCAGAAGACTACACAGTGCCAGGCTTCACTGTGAATCGGCGTGGAAGATCCTTGATGTAATTCTACACGACTTGAGCTGCAGTTGGGCCAAACAAATCAGCCTTCGCATCGCACCCTGCTACAAGGCTCAATAAGATGTTTTCATTTCTTCGGTGACCACTGCAGTACATACACAAATCACCGATCGAAATCCTATTTCGACAGCTCACAGAGTATGGCCGTTTCCTGCCACTCGATGCGGCTCCGGTTCATAATTCCAGCCGAGTCAATGCGTTCCTCACAATCCACACCCCACAGCCGGTTCCTACTCGAAACACACCACCCTTCACCTCAGTCCAGCTCCACAATTTCACAGTCATCATCGTCATCCGGCGGGGGCGGGCGGACCGGCGCGCGGGCGGCGGCTCGGGCGGGGGCGGCGGGCGGTCCGTCTCGCAGGAGCCGCAGGGTTAGCGCCGCCAGGAACCCAGGCATGGAGTCCTGGCGGTACAGGTACTGCTCGACCAGGTCGGAGAGGCGAGCCGAGAAACCATTCTCCAGGAGCTGAATCGTGTCCCCGGCACCGCGCTGGGGAGAGCAGAGATAGAGAGAGGGAGGGAGGAGGCGGTCAGTGGTGCCAACATATCGAACATTCATTGCGTGTTTTACATAGTGGCTGGCCGTGATTGTGAAATTACGACACTCGCAATGCTACCAATCGGCGCTACTATATAATGTTGTAAAAAGACGTCATTTCAGTATGATGCGTGATGATGACGATAAACCAGCCAATATAGAGCTATTATTAGCATTTCTACATAAAGCCTCACTAATAATGGTAATTTCTGAACTACAACGTGGGCGAAAGAAGCACATTGTGCTGACTGATCGGGCTGAGGACAAACAAATCTGCTTATAATAATGTCACTAGTGGACGCACTCACTCCTCGCCCCACTCCAGAACCTCCTCAGTTCCCAGCAACCTTTCCTTCGTAACCCCCTACCAACTACTCATACGGATATTTCTTCCAATACTACTCTCCTTCCCCAACCACACGAATACCAGTCCCCTAACAAAACCACCCGAATACCTCATTCCTCATCCTGGTCTACAAAAAATACCCGTACCTCTCTTTCTTCTTCCCACAAGCACCCCTCGCTCTGGCTCTGGCTCTGGCTCTGGCTCTCTCTCTCTCTCTCTCTCTCTCTCTCTCTCTCTCTCTCTCCCTCCCTCTCTCTCTCTCTCTCTCTCTCTCTCTTCTCTCCTCTCTCTCTCTTTCTCTCCTCTCTCACTCCCTCTCTCTCTCACTCCCTCTCTCTCTCTCTCTCTCTCTCTCTCTCTCTCTCTCTCTCTCCTCCCTCCACTCTCTCCTCACCTGAAACAGCAGGGTCTGATCCTGTTGCGGTGCGTAGACACTCCTCAATCTCAGCTGAGTATCGTCGGCGTTTATTTTGTAGCCAGTCAACTGACAGACCGATTGACGGTACTCCTGAGTGCTGCGACCGAATACCTCCTTTAGACGGCGAGTGCGCAACTCGGAGGCACGCAACTGGCTGCGCAGACCTGTCGCGGGGGGGGGGGCTTAGGTTAATGGTGTCATAGAAGGGGCGACCCCATGGGCGAAGTCCACGAGTAAAACACTACAAAACACAGGATAGCGGCGGCTTAGGCTATTTTAGATTTATGTGATGACATGGATAAGGGAGAGAATATATCGTACTGATGCGACCATCGATTGGTGAAACGGAGCGACTGAACCCATCCCATGAGACATGCTTCTCAGCTGCGTCCAGTCCGCATTTTAAGTTATGCTTGTACCGATATAAAAAGCCTGCTCACCTCCTCATAGGTTTCTTATAGGAGCTTGGAGGAGCGTCTGCTGGCAACAACATCCGGTACAGACAGCCGCTGATTTTGGAGGCACTGACCCGAAATCAATAGATAAGTGGAGCTACCTATTTCGATGTTTCATCTATATCGCGCTTGAAAGTTGAAGTAGCGGATACGGCTAGCAAAATGTCTGAGTCTTGCGGCACAGCATACCACTCCAGGCGTTAACCACTACTGCCATCTAGTGGCCGATTCAGAAGCTGCCACTGAGCCCCTCAGCGCCATTTATCGTATAACAATAACTGCAGTCACATTTTCCAACTGAGCGGGTTATTAAGTTCATTTTCTGGATTGCTTCGTATCAGCAGGCACTGAGACTGGAGTGATGTGTCTATAAATAAACCAGGCGATGTCTCAGAGCGAACTTTTCCGCATGGAAGTACATGGAAGTACATTTTCGAACGAAACGCATGTCGTCACCCGGCCAATTCGAAGGGCCTGGCCAGCCTGGCATTGATGTTTTAAGCCTGATTGAGTTGTTTGGCGATGTACTGTGACTGCAATATGTCCCCACGCCGCCCCTCACCGCTGATCTGTTTGGCGGCGTCCTGACTCAGTTCGGAGCCCCCTCCCTCACCGCTGATCTGTTTGGCGATGTGCTGTGACTGTAATATGTCCCCGCGCCGCCCCTCACCGCTGATTTGTTTGGCGGCGTCCTGACTCAGTCCGGAGCCAGCGCCGTCCCCCAGCACCTCCAGTCGTCCGCGCAGCTCGGCATTCTCCTGCTGCAGACGCTCCAGCTGACCGGCGCGCCTGGAGCCGGCAGCTGCCGCCGGGTTATCCCTACAGGGGTCACAGGTCAGGGTCAGAGGGTCAGAGGGAGACGCAGGCCAGGGTCTGGGGGTCAGAAAGGAACAGAGGTCAGGGGCCGTATTCACGTCGACTTCGTAAGTCGATTTTCTTTCGTAAGTATAATTTGGTATTCACGTCGACACTTCTTAAGTTTTTATCGACGGAGTTCACGTGAATAAAAAATTATACTTAAGAAGTAGGTCAAACTTAGGAAAATTCTTACGAAAATGATCGACGTGAATACGGCCCCAGGGGTCTGGGGGTCAGAGGGTCACCGGAGGTCAGGTTATCCCTTCAGGGGCCATTAGAAAATGAACGAGGACACAGGGTTTATTGCACGGGTTATCATTCCAGGGAACAGGAGACATAGGTCAGAGGGACCCAGGGAGCCAGCTGATACCTCTGCCGGCACAAAGAAGGCCGCACATATTCGACAGCGACATTACAACGACGTCTACATGGACCATAATCTGGGCTTCCTCTGTTTGGCAATCATCGGATTTCGCTGCCATTATATGATTGTATGGTATCGCGAGTAATGTTCGGTGCTACGGACAATTTGCACATAGCTCTAAACATCTTCCAAAACAGCGGATAATACACCATGTCATACGAACAGAATAATCTACTCCCCTCCGCCTCTCAATAGCTCACATCATTCCCTCCCCTGTCCCTTTGTACTTTTGAGTGCGAGACTCGGCACACAACTAGGTGGCTGATTGTAGACCCCTCCCCCGTACCTACTTAAGAGACTACCTATGCGACTAATTGCTGGGTTATAATCGCACTTCCCTTCCATAGTCCCCTCCCCTCCCATGATAGTCCCCCTCCCTCTTTACCTGAGAGTAAGCACGCGACTATTCTCCGTGTTGTAGTCTTTACCCGAGAGTCAGCACTCAGCACAGTGGCCAGGCTTTAGTCCCTATCCATCCCAGTAGTCGCATTTCCTCCTTAACTGAGAGCATACGGCTAGTCGCCGGGTTATTTATAGTCCTTACCTGAGTGTCAGCCCGCGACTAGTCACCAGGTTATATTATAGTCCTTACCTGAGTGTCAACACGCGACAAGTAGCCGGATTATAGTCCTTACCTGAGTGTCAACACGCGACAAGTAGCCGGATTATAGTCCTTAGCTAAGGGTTAACACGCGACTGGTCGCCGGATTATAGTCCTTACCTGAGGGTTAACACGCGACTAGTGGCCGGATTGTAGTCGCCTCTCAGCGCGCGCTCCTCCAGCTGCGCCTCGAGGCCCTCCTTTTCCAGCTGCAGCTGCTGCAGCTGTTTGCGCAGCTGCTCGTGCTCGGTGCGCAGAGTGGACAGCTCGGCACGGGCCTCCGAGTCGGCCGAGCCGAACACCAGCTGCGGACGAAGGGGGGGGGGGGGGAGCTCTCAGTACTGGAAGGTAATGTAGGGACAGGTCACAGATGGGGAATAGAAGGAGGGAGCGAACGAGAGAATATCGACAATACGATACAGAAAAAAAAACAGAACGGAGGAAGTTAGGAAAGAGGCAAGAGAAGAGAGTTGGAAGAGAAAAATGATGGAAATGACGGAGTAGAGACAAAACAGCAGAGCTACTGCATCTAAACGGTATCAATAGCGCAGCTTAAATGCCAGCAAACCATTGTCCTCTATCTCTATCGTAATTCGTATGCTTCTCTGCATCTCCTGTCCAACTATTTCACCCTCAGCTTTCCGCTTCTTTTTCTTTACTAACCACATATCCCTCCTTACTGGAGGTGTCTCTCTATTCCCTGCATCTTTCCTCTGCCCTCTCCGTACTTTCCTTAAGGCGTCCCCCTCCCCTCCCCGTACCTTTAAGGCGTCCCCCTCCCCGTGCCTTTCCTTAGGGCGTCCCCCTCCTCTTCCCGTACCTTTCCTTAAGGCGTCCCCCCCCGTTCCCCGTACCTTTCCGCTGGATGCCGCCTCCTGCAGCTGTCTCTCCAGCGACTCCACCTGCTGGCGGTACGTCGAGATCAGCCTCTCCCGGTCCTCCCCACGCTGACGCTCTATGGACGTCAGAGACTCAGTCGTCTCAGACTCGTAGGCGTCCAGCACCCGCTTGCAGCTGTCACGCTCCTGAGGGCGAGATGGGATAGAGTGGTTTAGTGATGTCAATTACAGAAAATCGGAATACCGATACCAAACCAAATACCAACAGAACCCGTGGGGAAATATCGAAACCAAACGAAATCGGGAAAATGAGGGAAATGCCAACCTTTTACCGATTTATTAGCCTCTTATACATTAGTGAGGGTTCATGATACCAACAAAATACCAAACATTAAGATTGAAATACCTTGGTATCAGTTTGGTATCGGTATACCGAAAAGTTGGTATCCGATAAACATACCTACCTAGAATGGTCCATAACAAGGGAGAGAGTAAACTTGAATTCCTATCGTATGACATGATTATACTCATAACCAAACGATAAACAAATGACGTATGTATGACTATCTAGCGGACAGTGACCCGGATCTATCCACTGAACTGGATACATCCGGGTGTCAAAACAGATATGTCAGAGGGTTAGGCGACATTAGAGCGTAGGTATATTAGATGACGCATATTCGGCCATCCAAGGGAAAGGAGCGCTGTGGCAGGCATGTGAGGAGGTTATGCGAGGGGAGCGGATGACGTTTAAGGTTATCCAAATGGAAATTCAAGTCAGCATAATTCCTAGTACCCGCGTATTATATCTGTTGCAACCAATCTCAGAAGGCGATTAAGAAGACACGTGACACGGGATGGATTAGAGGGCAGCAAATCATCGATGACGCACACTCGTCCACGGAACTATAAATGCAGCTCGGTAAGAGAAGCCATCGGCGTTGTTATCTGATCTCCGTATATTCTGGATCACTAACGACACGCTTTGTGCAGCAAAAGTCGATATTTAGTACAATTTTGTGGGCGTGTGTGGCGAAAGAAACGTTTCCATGGCAACAATATAGAGCTGTTTGAGGCTTTTCGGAAACTGATAGAACGAATTGAAACACGACTCGGCAGTTGGCCATTGACCAATACGTACGGATCAGCAGTGTTACTGACAGACTATGAATGAGTGGTCAGTGAGTTACCATTAGCCAAAATCAACGACCAATCGTCTGCGATACATGATCTCAAACGCCCACGACGGGGCAACGCACATTGGTTTCATGGGAGGAGGATTTTCCGGAAACGCTGGTGGCAAGCGGCAAATTACAGCAAGCTATTACTGGATAACCAATAACCATTGACATTTAACATAGAGCAATCAAAGTTCATAGTGCCCATTAAAATATACATAGCAAATAAAAACATTTGTGTACTAATAACTGTTCGTGGGATGTAATATAAATAGCAATAAAAATGTCATGACAATTTAATGGTCACTACTTCAACAGTCAACTATTCGTAATAATTAAGCGGGTAGCAGCGGGCTCCAGTATCACAAAATGGTCGTAAAATGGGTGCTCTCTATACACACACACCCTGCCATCACTACTATGCATGCCCCCTTGCCCGCTGACACGGGGCCTCGTTTCATAAAGCGAGTCCGTAAAGGCTGAAACAGACTCTTTCCGCGTTCTGGAAATCGCATGCGAGAGCCTATTCAAATACATTGTAATTCTTCTCGCATCAATCGCTTGCGGGAGGTGCGTGCAATTGATGCGAGCGTGCTTCCATGTATTTGAATAGGCTCTCGCATGCGATTTCCTGACTGCGGAAAGAGTCTGTTTCAGGCTTAACTTACGCCGTTTTTTGGTCTTGTATTGCAAGCGCATGTGAAGCGATAAATTTATTTCCCCCTCTCCCTTCTGTTCTTGCTTGCAAGATAAATGAATTCAACGATTCAAACTATCAACATCGCTTCACGTGCACTTACAGTACAAGACCGAAAACCGGCGTAAGTCACGGACTCGCTTTATGAAACGAGGCCCAGTAGTCTAGACCCCGCTCCAGCACTCACCATGGTGACCAGTGTGAGTTTCCTCTGTAGTTTCCTCAGCTGCACCTGACCCTCCAGTTTGGTCTGGTCGTGCTCCGCCTGCGCCTCCTTCAGTTTGTCCAGCTCTGTCTGCAGCGTCTGACAGCGTGACTCGGCAGCTGAGAGCCTGTAGGGGGCGGTAGAGACAGTTAATGGAAGGAAGAGGTCGCATGAGGGTGGGAGAGTTACCTGATATAACATACAGAACATACATGATATAACATGTAAAATTACCTGGGACGAGGATCTACACCTAAAGGGAGACAAGAGGCAACTGGAGACATGAGAAGCTGAGACAAACGGACGCTTCAACGGACAAGCGAAGGGCTCATCTTGAGCAGTTTAACCGCTAGGTTTTACTTCCTCAGCAAAACAAAAAATTGTTTTTTCACTTCTCTCGCCATGCCCTACCGCTAGGTTTTACTGTCTCAGCGAAACAAAAATTGTTTTTCCACTTCTCTTGCTATGCCCTTTTCAGTAACACCCAATGTCTAATCCTTACTTTCAACCTCTAATGACTTTTCGTCAGCCGCATTCTCTAAATATCCTCAGTTGACCCCATGACGTCCTAATCAACATTCCCTGTTCCCTTCACTAATCACTCCATCCCAGTATCATACGCCGCCCTCTCTCTCTCCCTCCCTCCATCCCTCTCTCTCTCTCTCTCTCTCTCTCTCTCTCTCTCTCTCTCTCTCTCTCTCTCTCTCTCTTTCTCTCTCTCTTTCTCTCTCTCCCTCCTCTCCCCACTCACTCTGCGCGCGCCGTGCCGCCGCTCTCCTTCAGTAGTAGCTGCTGCTTCCTCAGGTCAGCCAGCAGACGACTGAGGTCATCAGGGCAGGTCACACCGTCTCCAGCCGCCTCTCGCCAGGTGGCGAGCTGAAGACGCCACTCCGAACACTGCGAATAGGAGGGAGGGTCAGGTCAGGTCACTATGAGCAGTGAGGGCAGGTCAGGTCAGGGAAGGTCAGTTGGGGACAGGTCAGATGTCACTCGCAACACTGAGGGTCAAAAGTCAGGTCAGGGAAAATGCCACGCAGAACACTTAGAGTCTGAGGTCAGATAAATTAACAGAAGTTAGGTCACTTTCACACAGAACACTGAAGTCAGGTCACAAAAGGACAGAAGTCACTGAACAGGTAACTAGATCTTCTTTAACATCTCTTGACAAATGTAAAATGTGAATTGCATCTTTGTCCTGGGCGTCCCCCTCCCATCGTCCCTCCCTCTTCCCCCTCTCTCTCTCCTCCCTCCCTCTCTCTCTCTCTCTCTCTCTCTCTCTCTCTCTCTCTCTCTCTCTCTCTCTCTCTCTCTCTCTCTCCACCCCTCTCACCTCTGTCCTGGCCGTCTCCAGCTCTGTCTGCAGCTGATCAAACCTATCCGCCTTTTTCTGCAGCACGGCCGCTCGCTCCTCCAACACCAGCGTCTTATCCACCACGTTTCTGAGTGACCTGAGCTCGGCCTCCATAGCCGCGTGCTGTTTCTCGAGCTCAGGATAGCGTGCTAATCGCTCCCGCATCAGGGAGCCCAGCTGCAGGCTCTCCTCCGACGAGGCCAGCTGGTTCTCCAGTTCCTGCGGGCGTCAGAAGGAATAATGATGGTGGTGGTATTTGGGGTTTTAGGACGCCCCGATTGTAGCTAATAGGCACCCCCATAACGAGAAACACTAGAGCATCATAACAGATTTAAAGCCGCTCGAGCATGAAAATGACAAGGGACAAGTGCTAGAAACACCCGAGCAACGGTGGTATAGATAGTCAGTACGGATACTGCTAAACTTAAGCAGGGAAAACACGGATTTCATATAAAGCAATAAGCATCAATGCTATAATAAACGACAGTTAGCAACTTTGACAATGAATGACTAGCGCCTGCGACCATCAAAGTGCTGTTCAATTATTCAAAGTAATATTTTGCGATCCTGCTTCACAGCCTCACCTTGACCCTCATCTGCTCGTCCCGGAGGGCGGCCCTCAGCTGCTCCCTCTCCAGCCCTCCGTCCGAGGCGGCCCTCTGATCGGCCGCGGCCGCCTGGGCTCGCTCCTGTTCGAGCAGTAGTAGCGCCCCCTGCCGCGCCGTGTCCGCCTCCGCGAGCTGCGAGAGCGCCTCAGACAGCTGGCGGCGGGTCTCTGAGAGATCCTGCGGGCGGGAGGGGGGACGGTCAGATCCTGGAGGTGGGGAGAGGCGACGGGGTCAAATCCTGGAAAAGGGGGAAGTGAGGGATATGAAACTAGAGGATACGATAAGAGTTTGGGCGAGGTTAGCTAACCGGAAACTAGGAAGGTCAGCTGTTGGGGATATATATGGACAGGGTAAAGTTCGAGGAAAGTGGAAGAAGGAAGAAGTCCTACGCAGATAGAGTACACCCAGCTGGAAACCAGGCCTTGGGGCAATGCTACACAGGCTGCACCTAGTCTGCTCTGTCCTCCATTCATCTGAACTCCACGCTCTACCCTCAGACATTCTCGACCTCTTCCCATCCAATAGCTACTTCCAAGTACTTCTCAATCACCTCTACACCATCTTTACCCTAATCACCACCCCTACAACATCTGTACTCTTTCTTTCGCTTTATCGAATTCCCACATTTTTTCCAAGCACAGTCACCTTCTGCTGAATTCACGTTCTGTCTACCAGGGCCGTACTTTATCTTATCCCCCCCCCTCTACCACCCTGCCTAGTTATTCCTCCCCTCTACTAGCTTTTTAACCCTTCACTCCATCTTGCTCCTCCTCACCTCTGTGAGTTTTCTCATCTCCTCCTCTGCCCTCTGCCGTGCCGTCAGCACATCTCGGTCGCAGTCTGTGCGGTACGACTGCAGTCTGGCACGGGTCTCAGTCAGCTCAGACTCCAGACGAGCCCTCTCCTGGCGCTGACGCTTCAGCTCGGCCGACGCCTCCGACGCCTGGCGGGAACGATCGGTGGTGTCATAAGAGGATATAGGCGTGACGAAATAATTTAATAAATGACGTCACCAAAGATAAAAGGGATGAAGTCATTAGAGCAAACACAGGTGACATCATAAGAGGGGATATCATTATGGGGCTTGTGGATGGGCAGGCGGCTATTTGTATTTGTATTCATGTTTAGACTGGGATTATCAACAGGTGGCTATCTCGAGCATAGTTACATCCCAGTAGTTACGGCTACGCCCTAAGTCGCCTAATTGTCATGCCTCGTGAACGATACCGCAATGCTGCCGGCATTGCGGTACGCCTGCTGTACGCCTACGCCTGCTGCCGGCAAACCGAAAGACAAATAGGTAAGGGATACGTGCGTATTGGAAATCAGTCGACGCATGGAGTTAAGGCACCTACCTGTTTCTCCGCTCGCTCCATTCTCCTGGTCAGCTCGTGTCTCTCGGTGTCCTGCTGTACCCGGGCCTCGCGCTGCTGTGCGTCCAGAGACTGAGCGGAGAAAACACGACATAAGGACATAGTTCAGTGAATAAATGGACACAATCGGGCCTCACGCTACTGGGCATCCAGAGACTGGGCGGATAAAACAAACAGATCGGTTACAGGAACTATACCGGTGATAAACGGACACAAACGAGCCTCACGATGCCAGGGGCCAGACACTGGGAGGGAGAAGTCGAGCAGACAGACCGGTCATGCAATATCAATGGAAAACAGATACACTTGTAGCTTACGCTTTCAATAGAGTGGACGGGTAAAATACAGAAGTTTTGGTCATACAATATCAATGAGAAACGGACAAAAACCCGTCTCATGCTGAAGAAGAGAGTCCAGAGGCTAGGCAGGAAAACGCACAGGTCACTATAGTTCCTTTAACAGACAGGTCGGTTAAAAGAACTATATCAATGATGAACGGGCACAAGTGCGGCTCACGATGCCGAGAGCCCAGAGAGTCGACGGGAATTGTGATAAACTCAGATACGTAACCAGAGACTGGATGGGAGACGCACAGCTCGGTCATACAGCATCCTGCTATATCACCTGACTTACCAACTAGCCTGCATTTTGGCCTGACTCACCGACTGACCTGTAATTTCGCCTGCAGCCGGGTGACCTGCGTCTGCGAGTCGATCAGCGCGGCCGCCTGTTTCCGCAGCTGGTTCTCATAGCTGAGCCGCTCCGGGTCCAGCCGCACCCGCTTCTCCTGGGACACACCGCCCGCCGCAGAGCCCGAGCCGTCACGACTGACTGTGGACAGGCTGTGGACGCCGCCGGGGGTGGCCACCGGAGGCAGGAGACTGCCGCTCGCAGGCCGCTTCTGGGCCGAAATACCGGCCACCGAGCCCAGCGGACTGGCCATCACAGTGGCACAGTGTTTATGTGCTACCGCTGTATTTGTGCTATATGTGCTGTATATGTGCTACCGCTGGTCAGACACAGACTGAAACAAAGACGGTAAGATATGGTCAGATTGCGACAACGTCCGGAAAAGGACTGATCATTGCTTCTTATTTCTTCATGTGAGCAAAGATCTTCATCCTTGAATTTCTTTCCAAGAGCAAAAATTTGCCTTTGTTGCACATTTTGGTAGGTATCTTATGCAGTAGCAGTACTGCAGTGATACTTTACAGTGTTATGAGGTTATCGGTGGAGCATAACCTCATAACACTAATATGTCCCTAAATAATCAGCATACTTTACAGTGCATTCTGTTGTTTACAAGTAAGCAAGACACCTGTTTTGTGACTACCCAATGCTGATACAATGATTTAACCCTCGCCCGTATGGGGGGGGGGGGGTCGAACGGACCCCCCTCGGTTTTTCGCAAGTAACTCGCGTAAAAAGCGGCCGATCGCGACGAAACTTTCAGTACCCTCGCGTTAATCAATTCTACACCTACCCTGAAATTTTCGTGACCCTGACCCTAATGACCTTTGACCTGTGACCTACTTTTCGAGACCATGTTTGGCCGGAATCGCGATTCGGCGTATGTCGGCTCGCATTAGCGGCGCGTTTGCAGTCTTTTCGTGGTTTTAAGCGTTCAAACATGGGATATGATGTTGCTCCCATGCATTAGGGTGGGTGTCAAGGTCACCGGAAGGTCAGGTCAGGTCATTGACCTTTGATGACCTCGGTTCACTTTTTACGAGTTTTACATGTTTGTAGGCCAGTTTTTGGAGCTGAATTCGAATTTAGCAACCATATGAACATTTACGAAGTAGTTTTGGTGCCTTCGTAACATGTTACGGAGCTGTCAGAGGCGGTTGCCACCTACTACGAATACCCTTACTGGTTGACCTGACCTGACCTGGCCTAAATGCATGAAGACATCATCTGTGTTCAAAACTTACATGATATTCGTGATCAGTGCCCCGAAAACCCCATAGCAGCCACGCTTTACGACTTTCTAACAGGTCCCGATTTTCCCGACTTTTGGGTCATTGACCTGACCTGGAAGGTCAACCGATGACCTAGGACCTTAAAATTGGGTATCATCGGCTTCCTCTCTTGACGGGCAACACGCTCGTTTTTTCCGCGAAACTCTAGCTCGATCAGGGGCGAAACGGCAAGGGGGGTCCAACAGACCCCCCCTTATACGTTCGCGGCTGGAAAAACACCAATACGGGTGAGGGTTAAGCAAAACAAAACCGACTTTCCAAAGAATGTGAGACAACTATACCTACTATAGTACGAGCAGGCGAGCAAAGCAAAGAATTTTCAATATAACGAAGAAAAAAAACTCAGTATGAGCGGCCCGGCCCGGCCTATAAACACTTTTGAAAGGTTTATAACTCAGCAACCGCTGGGCCGATTGGCATGCAACATGCGGTCTTTTTTTGTTGGGTGGTCCCATCCCTGCTACTCCGTAGCCTACCATTAGGGCATGTCACCTAGACTCTGATCAAGCGCTACCGCCGACTTCGTGCGGCACCGGCCGAATAAAACAAGAATAAAAATTCAGATTTTCAGTGGCGCCCGGCGTTACAGTCGCCCTCTCCGCTCCGGTGCAGGTACTGGAGCGAGCGGCCCCAGTGGCCCGCTCTCATCTGGTGCATCAAAACGGTGGCTTCTCGGTCCTTTCCGAGCGGCAGAGTGCTCCCGAACGAAGGTTGACATAGTGACTGAGGGGACAGGACAGTTTGTCGCGCCACTGAAGCGAGGCCGCACAATGAACCACCAGGGTCAGTGATCGGAGGGCTGTTCACGGGCACCGAAAACTGCTGAGTGCAGTGTGTGCGGTGTGTGCAGCAGGGGTGGGGGTAGGGGATGGGTAGGTCGGTATGACGTCACACGGCTGCGAGCGGTGGACCGCACACAGCCATCGCTGTGGCCGGTCCCGAGTCCGACCGACCACAGCGGTCGCTGCTGTGCGGTGACGGAAGGATGACATAGGGGCCCTGTTTCACCGGTGATAGCAGCAAGCTACTATCAAATTGCGCGAGCTGACGTAATGTGATGACGTCATACTGCTGACGTAAGGGGCAATTCTGGCGCACGATTGCCGCAATATTGTTTTACGTCATCAGCTAAATGTTCGAAGTTAATGTCCAAATTTTTCCTAAACCCAACTACTTTTAAATACATCATATTGAAAAAATATATATCAAAAATATATATACTACCATGACTGCGTAAACTCTTACTTTTAGGCTCATACGTCACTTAATGCCGCCGCCAAGGTCGCGGCAATCGTGCGCCGGAACTACCCATTACGACAACAGTATGGCGTCACGACATGACGTCAGCTCGCGAAACGTGATAGCAGCTTGCTGCTATCACCGGTGAAACAGGGCCAGGGATGCAGTGGGCGGAGCTTGGAGCCTGTACGGTCCTACCACACACAGGGCCCGTGAACAGCCCTCGGACCTCCGGTATCCGGGGGCACTGCGTTCTGGGTCAGGGGGCGGCCACTTGTTTTCCCTGATTCCCCTTCATCCCGCGGTGGCCAGGAGCCCATTGCAGGATTACTTCAGTGTTTGGCGATGTTCAGCAATGTTGACAATACACCTATCTCCATGTCAAGGGTGGATGCCTGGGTGGCCGATCCCCCACTGAGTAGACTCAGAGCTGCTCACGAGGGGTTTGAGCACAAAACAACCATTGCAGGGACAGCTCATCTCAAACCTTCTCCAGAGGCCAGAGCTGCCCCACAGGGCAACTTTGCTGCTTGATTGACCAGCACAAGCATGCAGAAAAATTATGCAGCTGCCATGCCCCAAATTTGGCACGAGATTTGAGAAATTACCCCAGATGTGCCCTCCAATTTTTTTTGGCACAATCCCACGGCCACTACTATGCCAAGCATATTCAGGGTACCCGGTACCGCACATATTTTTTCTAGTCTGGGGAGCCGAGGTGGCTTATGGTTTAGACAGCCTCTACCTATTCACCAGACATGTGCATGGATCCGAGAAAATGGATCTGGGATCTGATCCCATGGATCCTGATCTCGGATCCGACGGGATCATAGATCCAGCTCTGTAATTTATTGAGAGATCCGTAGGGATCACAGATCCGAGTCTCATTTTTTGCTTGAGATCCAGTGAGATCATAGATCCTCACTTATTTTTTGTCAACACATGTATCCAAAAACACTTGTTTCAACTCACAAACGTTCTGTTTTAGTGATTTTATGTGATCGCACGTCATAATCCATAGTTTTGTGTCACTTATTGGCATAGAAACCCTTTAAAAAATGGTTTCAAATGTGGTGCATGGTGGGATCCACTCAGATCATAGATCCAAGTTCGTAATTTATCGTCAGATCAATGAGATCATAGATCCAAGATGTATTTTTCACGCCGGATCCGGTGGGATCATAGATCCCAGCCTGTACTTTGCTTCGAGATCCACTGGGATCATAGATCCATCACTTGGATCCATGCACATGTCTGCTATTCACTATTGGTGTCTGGTGACAGTGGTGACCACAGGCGTTGCCTGGGTCATTCATGATGTACATAATACATTCGCTACTACGGTTCCTAACATGACTCAGAGCGGCTGAAAACTATGCATAGCATGATCAGATGATCATAGAAGCTCCTAATCATTACACCAATGAGAGGCCAAGAAGCGCCAGCAATAACTTCCTATATGGGAAAACGACTCTTTAGTGCCCTGGGGAAAACCAACAGCACGCTGATATTGATGTAAAAACAGCGACCGAACAGGGCCCTGCCATTCCTGGCTATGATGATCTATAAGCTATTTAATTAACAGTTAGTCATATAGAAGGTTCTGACCACAGCTCCCCTATATTCATCAGAGGTAGCCAAACATCCAACAAACAATCGGACGCGCCGCGAACTAACCGAAATTGAGTCGCACTTGTGACTTGAGTCACAAGAGTCAAAAGTCAGATCAATTTTTTAGGGCCTTGAGTCAAATAAACAATTGGTATAACACGTTCGGTATATGTAGAATGTGATGGATTCTGCTCACAATACTAGAGAGTTTGAAAGAAAATCCCATCCCTTTTCTAGTTTTCCTGATTATGTTTTTTATTTTCTAGCATAATTTGAGATGAAAGGTATGGGATCCTGTGCGTTTATCCTTAATAACCTAAATTTCCATTTACCATATGACAGCAAACTTGTTATTTCAGAGACGTTTCTCGATAAATGTCTCTAGAAAATGAGAGACTTGCAATAACAACGAACGTACATCGAACATTGAATTTTGTAGCAGTCGCGCAGCTTTTGTAGAGACATTTGACAACTAATAGTGATGAAAAGACTCTTTGGAGTTTGAAGCTAGGGTGAGGCTCTTTCGTGATTTTTTTTTAAATGTCCAAAAACCCGAAAGATAACGTAACAGTATAGACTTATACAATACAGACGATTATCAAATCTACACGTAGGAATGTTGGTTTAGGTGAAATAAAGTGTGAATACATCGAAATGAAGATTTTATTTTCTTGTTTTCATAGATTCTATTTATAATGAGATTTTCCCATTACTATGATTGTCAAAACAAACGACGCTTCGGAGGAGAGTTGGAGGCCAAAAGCTCGAGCTGTGGGTACTGCTGTGGGTGTGCGGTTTCAGAACATTTGGGATTTGTTTTGCGAGTCGCCAGTGAAGTTTTGAAATTAATGCCATGCTACATTGAAAAATGGGAAGTCTCTTAAACCCTGGGACTTGAGCTGATGAGCGGATAAGCCCATCTATTTCAATGTTATTAAGGCCGTGTTTGAATTTCAAGTTTCACCTAGAAGATGATGCTCACCTTGACCTAGTGCTTGAGTAATCCCTCAAATATTTACATGCAAGTTTTTTTGGACGCTTGAACCTCGTGGCTACACGCCCTAATCCAACGAAAACAACTATATTGGAGCAGTTCATATCAATCTACAAGAGCCAGGGCTTTGATACTTCTGTTAAGGTAAGTGTCCTTGTATTTTTGAATTTTTGTATTTAAAAAACCTGGACTCAATACAAATAAATTGACGTCATTTTACAGTCAGTACTTACACACACCAGGCAGAGTGCTGTCAAAACAAACGCTGTAATCTTTACCTCTAGACTGGTGGATTATGGGTTGAGCCAGCTTTTAATAAGTTTAGGCACAGATAACAGTAATACTACTGTTATCTGTGGCTTAGGTAATTGAACTTGCAATCCCAAAGATAAGTACTCCCAATCAAAGATAGCTGGTCTATCCTGCTCCACCCAAGTATCTTCTTAACCAGTGAATTCTGTCCCCATCACTCATCAGCCACAGACCATCACTGTCAGGAGTCATATATTGAGCACATGAGTGACCAAAAGCTGTAGGGGAAAGCGGGGCAAGATGGGGATGTTAAGCGTCATGCTCACGTGCTTGCCAAAAATGGACAGCAGCCTAAGTTTGTTGCTTGCACGATGTAGTAGAGGTACTTGGCCATCTTTTCCCGTATGTAGCATTAGATGCATACTATTCTTTGCAACCCAAAAACTGTTTTTTAAAAACATGGCTAGATCCCCATCTTACCCCACTACCAGGGGTAAGATGGGGATGGACATGGGGTAAGATGGGGATACAATGGTGTTTTTAAAAAAGGTACAGTTTCATGTATTAAAGTGTATTGCATGACATTAGCGGACCCAGAGAACGTAACTCCGTCACGGAGTGGCCACTGGCCTATGCTTCCTTAACATCTACCTTGCCGCTGAAGCGGTAGGTGATGGTTCGCGCTGTAGCGGACAGTTTCACCTCGGGTGTTTCAAGCACGGCGATGATGTCAGGGTAGTCGACATAGAAAACATCCCTATCTTTCTCAACAAAGACCGACTTTGACTCATCGGTGGCGCGGAATCCCTGCAGAAGTGTCTCTCCATCGTCATCGTCGAGATCCTGCAGGGCCCGTGCAACAAAGCGGAAGGATGTTGCACCTCGTCGCCCTCCATGTATCTGAACCAGTAGCCACACATCTTCTTTGATGTCTGCGGGAGTTGGGCTTGGCTGCACCGCGATACTCTCTTTGCATTGCTCAAGAATCGACTCCGTATCACTTTCATCAGTTTTGCTCAGGTGAAGCGGAGGACTGCGGGACATTGACGACTGCGGTGAAGAAAAGAAGAGCTGTTGCTTTCCCGGACACTTGCGCTTCTGAGGGGGAGGTTTGGACTTGGACCTCTTCCGGATTCGTTCTGCTGCCATGTAGGGGCTCGAGGTTAAGACAGCAGTTTGCCCGCGAGGCCGGCCCCGGTTGCTGCGGCGGCTTGTGACCTTGGGAATCGGAAGGAGCTCTTGCGGAGAAAGGTAGGGCGGGCGCGAACTGGTAGACGGAGGAGTGGCCGGACTCTTGCGGTTGGATGGCAAAGCTGCATCTGAAGGTGGCAGGTCGGCTTCTTCAGACTCCTGCGCAAGGATCTCAGCCCGCGCGCCAGCCTGCGCCAACGCGTTAGCCTCGCTGAGCAGGTTTTCCTCAACCGGAAGGTCGGTTTCTTCCGACGCCGCGAACTCTTCATCGCCGAATACCTCAGGGTTCAGGGGATGGATGCCGGTCTTCCGAAACCCGTTGATAGCGTTCATGGGCGTGCATGCTCGAAGGAAGGCAGGCCCGAAGAGACGAGCGACGTGGAACATCGTCACTTGTCTGCCTGGGTGCTCCCTCATCCAGCGACGCACTTCCTGCTCGTAGAAGGCGCTGATGGGGAACATCAGGCTCACGTCGAGCGGCTGAAGCCGATGCGTTGTGTGGGGAGGGAGGCAGATTATGTGAACGTGGCTGTTCTTTGCCATCAGCAGAGCTTCCAGGTTCCGCGTGTGGGTTGTGTGCCCATCCAAGATCAGGAGGACGGGATCAGCCGCGCTGGGCTTGACGAAGTTGATGAAGTGAGTCATCCAAATTGTGAAGATGGAGGTCTGCATCCATCCAGAAGGATGACATTCAGCGACTGATCCGGGCGGTGCCCCGTCCAAGAGCTCCGGCCGCATGCGGACTCGTGGGAAGACGAACATCGGGGGGACGTAGTTCCCTGTTGCGCTTACTGCAATCTCAACGGTGATCAGTTGACCACGCTCAGCAGATGTCTTCTGGCCAACTTGGCGCTTGCCTCGCAGCGCGAGGATCTTCGACTGACGGTTGGGGACCGTGGAAATCCCCGTTTCATCCACATTGTATATGCGGTGCGCAGGGAAGTGGTGCTGATCCACCAACTCCGATAGAAGCGTGAAGAATGCGTTCACAACTGGCCGGTTGAAACCCCGGGCTCGCATACCAGAGGTGGCTTCCGGCTTCCGTAGCGTAATTTCAGGGTGTCGCTTTCGAAAACCAGCCATCCAGCCTTCACCAGCTAGCTGCTTCGCTGCATTGAAGGGGTGCGGAATGTTGTTGACACTGGCAAACTGGAACGCCAGTCTCCTCACGTCCGTCAGCGTTAACCCGTGCAGCTGTTTCTCAAATTCCAGGATATGCCGCACAAGCTCTTCCTCTTGGGCAGCGCTGAAGACTGTGCTTCGCGGCCCCAACGGAAGCTTTTCAGCTAAAGAAATCTTAACTCGTCGCTCCAGCGTAGTTTGGGGCACGCCAAACTCCTTCGCTGCTGTCGGTGCTCCACAGCGACCTTCTGTGACAGCCTTGATTGCTTGCCGCATAGCTTCCGGATCCCATGACTGCCTTGTTGTTTTTCTAACGTAATTCCGCATGTCGCAGTATACCTACCTGTGAACGGTGTCGACCAGCAATGGCGGCGCGACCCAGTCGCCGGTCACTGTAACACGCCCCGCGCATGAACACGTGACGTGGCAGCTAAGCAAATCAAATCGCATAACATCGAGATATATGAACAGCGTTGAAAATATTGTGGACGAAATGTGCCTTCGATACAATTCATTTTAAGCATTTTCAATTACAAATTCATATAAAAACGCGTAAGGTATGTTGTGTCGGACGGCACTACTTTTCTGACGTCACTCGCGTGTCAACCACACGCGGCATCTATCGGCAGTGGTCACATTTACAGGTTAGGGTCGCCGGCCAAGTTGGCGTCGAGCCAGAAAGGCGCACGGTGAACTAAGGACAAATAATATTGGAACAAAAGATAAGGGAACGGAAGGAAAGGAAACGATAGAGCGCGGCGACCACAGCCCCTCTGAATCCAAAGTGCTGCAACTTTGAAATTAAATAAATATCTTCGAATTGAAGCCTTTCTCGACTCAACTCAAAACTAATGTTAAGGTGGGCTGGTCACTTTAACCCGGCAGGCGGTGGGCCTCCCGGCCACCTACCGCGCGGTGGGGGGAGTGGGGGCATTTTTGCCCCCCCCCCCCGTATCTCCGAAACTACTGGACGGATCCGTAAAATTCAAAGGCGTTCGAAAGCCCTGTCAAATTTGTCGAGCGAACCCTAATTTCATTGACCCCGGGGTCACCGGTGACGTCACAGGTCAGGTCAAAAATAAAATGTTTGACCGTTCACGGGTCTTCTAGGGAATGCGCTACAACATCGAGTAAAACGCATTTTGTCGAAAACCAGCGAAAAGGCGTAAGGTGACTAGTACATGTTGCTGTTGGAGGTCACTGATGATACCAGGTCAGGTCACAGGTCAGGTCACCAAGGGTCAGCACATGAACCCAACTTTACTAGGGTTGTGCGATGCATGTTTTATGGCCAATTTTTCATTTCCAACTCAATGGTGTTGCTGGTTATAAGACCATCAGGTACGGTTAAGGTCACTTTCTGGTGGAGGCCAGGTCAATGTCAGGTAAAAAAGGTCAAATTTCAAAGTTGACAGTTTTGCATAGAATGGGTATTGATTCGATGCAGCTCGTCACGGTGAGTCTAATGGTGGTCTTTGTTTTGCGCTACGTGGTCTAGAATTGCTAAAAATTGAGTTTGAAAATTTGACGTCATCAATTTTGAACAGTTTTTTCGCTATAACTTGGCCAAAAAAGAGGTATCGATCAAAAATTTAGTATGTGAATAGAAGTCACTAGCGGCTATTACATATATTCCGATTTTTTCGAAATTCGAAAACTTTTTTTTGCTCTTATATCCAAACAACGATCTTTTTGGTTTTTGGGGGTCAAATTCCAAAATTTTCAAAACTTCGAGATAGCAGTATCGTAGCGCTGGTGATTCTGCACCTTTTATGTCTTAAACATTTTTCTGTATTATCAAAGCTGTAGGCCTGACAGCTCTTCTCGCGAAACCTTTTTTTGGGTCGAAAATAGCAAAAATGACGTCACTCTGACGTCATTTGTGGCCAACCTATCATAGCTATCGGAAAAAAAAATTTGGTCACAATGTGCATTAGCTACTCCCGGGAGGGTACCGAAAGTTTGGTGACGATCGGCGCAGCGGTTCTGGAGATATATCGAAAAAAAAAACTAAGGGGGGGGGGGGGCAAAAAATGCCCCCCCCCACCGCCTGGAAGGTTAATGAAGAGGACGGTTCAGGTAAACGAAGAGCCTTCGTTGCTTCGCCATAATCTCACACCCGCCTGTGAGTGGTTATCTGATCAGAGCTTTTGCTGGCTGATGCTGAGGGGTAAGATGGGGTTGTCCCCATCTTGCCCCATAACGGAACTCCCCATCTTACCCCAGCACGTTCACAAAATGTTATGGACACCACACACGCAAAATTGTACTATTTAGAATAAATAAAAACACACTGTTGACCACCATATAAATACACCTTAGTATACAATCATCAAGAGATTACTTTCACTTACACTGAAAACGAGGAACTCGCTTTTCCAGACCCTGTTGTGTTTCGGTCGGTTCGAATGAAAGAGTTGTATCTAATGAGTTAAACGAGATTTATTCCGAGAACTCTTTCCTGAGTCGTTACGTTAATCACGAAGTAAACAAAACGTAATGGCGTGCGTCGTCTCTGCCTATCCGCGCCAGTCTTGTCGACCGGCGGGCCCAATCAGCTGGCGGCGGCACAGGCGCACTCAGCTACGGACCGGGGCGGGCGGCGGCGGCACGGGCGCACTCAGGACTCGGGCACGAGCCGGGGCGGCGGCACGGGTGCGCTCGTGCGCCAGAAACACACGACAACACACCATCTCCCCCCAAGACGACTGCGGTCGTCTTCACTACGGAGAATAGGTCACACCACCCCAGCGCACGGACAAGCGATCGGGGGGCTGGCGCGCACGGCTGCTCCGGCGCAGCGGGGGCGGCCGCGGTGCGGCTGCTCCGACGGTGGCGGGGACGGACTCGCCGGGCGTTGCGCCATCTGCGGCCGCGCGGGGCGGCTCAGCGGCGGGTGGCCCTCCAGTCTCAAGCAGTGGCCGGTAGGGACGGAGGAATCGCCGATTCCGCCAGAGGACTCTTCCGCTTCCCGTCTTCACCAGGTAGGTGCGGCGCTGCCCGACACCGACCACTACACCGGGGCGGTCCCAGCGGCCGGTGTCACTGTTTTGGATGTCCACACGGCTGCCGATGCGCATCTGGGACAGGGGACGGGCCGTCCCGTCATGGCGGCTCGTCGCCGCCTCCCGGTTCACAGCGGCCTTCAGCTCACACTCAGCAGCAGCGCGCTGCCACTCGGGCGCGAACGCACGGTGGTGGGTCGGCACACACGACCGGATCGGGTGTCCGAACAGCACCTGCGCCGGAGAACGTCCGTCCGCGCGCGGCGTGTTCCTTAGCTCCAGCAGTCCCCGGCTCAGCTGCTCGTCATCCAGCCGGCCGCCAGTGGACGCCGTGATGATGAGCTTTTTCACTGTTTTTACGGCCGCCTCGGCGTGGCCGTTAGACCTCGGGTAGTGTGGGGACGATATTTCGTGTCGCACCTCCCAGCGGCCCAGGAAGCGGCGCAGAGTTCCAGACGTGAACTGCGGTCCGCCGTCCGTGCGCAGAACTGTTGGTACTCCAGTCTGGGCGAACAGCGCGCGCAGCTCGCGGGTCAGATGCTCTGCCGATGCAGTCCGTGGGCAGATGGTCACGTACGGCCAGCCGGACAGTCGGTCTGCATACACCAGATACGTCCGGCCGGCGACATGAAAATAGTCCGCCGAGACCGACTCGAACACACGGCTCGGCTGGTCGTCTTCTCGCCACAGCGGCTCGTTGGCGTGGCTCGGCACCAGCTGCCGGCAGCGCGGGCAGGATGACACCACGTTGGTGACGTCACGGTCGATACCCGGCCAGTACACGCAGAGGCGGGCGCGGCGCTTTGTTCTCTCGATGCCCTGGTGCGACTGGTGCAGGCGGTCGAGGATGTCTCGTCGGAGGCGGGCAGGGATCACCAGCCGGGGGCCGTACACGATCAGGCCACCGTCCAGCGCCAGCATGCCCCGCACACCCCAGTACGGTCGAACGGCGGGGGGCACCTCGTGCCGGTGCTCTGGGAATCCGTGCAGAATTGTCTCTCGCAGGGACTCGTACTCGGGGTCGCGGTCGGCGGCGGCTCGGATCCTCTCCAGGCTGGGATCTACGAGCGGCGCCAGGCGCGCACCGTCCTCCATCTGCTGCTCGGCGTGCAGGGCTGCGATCACAGCCGCGTGGAGCGTGTCCTCTGCTTCCTCTGAGGCCTCGTCATCGGCGGTCGGGTCACTGGTTGGAGCGCGTGACAGCGCGTCTGGTATCTGGTGCTCGGATCCTTTCTGCCAGCTGGCAGTGAAGGAGTATGGCGTCAGCTTCTCACGCATCCTTTGCAGGCGAGGATTTTCGATCTCACTCAGCTGCTTCTGGTTCAGAATCGGTACCAGCGGCCGATGATCGACGATCAGTGTGAAGTGCGGCAGGCCGGCGAGGTAGATGTGACATTTCTGGCACGCCCACAGCACGGCGGCCAGCTCGATCTCCACCACGGCGTATCGTGACTCGGTGTCCGTGAGGAACCGGGAGCCGCAGTGCACGAGCCGCCAGTCGTCGCCGTGTCGCTGAAGCAGCGCGAAACCGAGTCCTTTGGTCCGGGCGGCGTCCGTCTGCAGCATAGTTGGCAGGCTCGGATCGAAGAACGCCATCACGGGTGGCGCGGCCAGCACTGCTTTGACTTGCAGAAAGGCCGCCTCGTGCTGAGCCGTCCAGCTCCAGAGATGGCGCGCCTTCAGTAGGTCTCGAAGCGGCTGGGCGGCGTGTGCGAGCTCCGATGACAGGCCACCGAGCTGGTTCGTCAGACCCATGAACGATCGCAGATCGGTCACGTTCTCGGGCCTCGGGAAGTCGGCGATGGCTCGAAGCTTCTCCCCATCTGAGGTGTATCCGTCCGGCGTGATACGGTAGCCGCAGTAGTTCACCTCGTGCCTGGCGAACACGAATTTCTTGGGGTTCAGAGTGATACCGCGTTCGTCACAGCGCTGCACCACGGCGATGACGTGCGCCAGATGGTCCCGGTAGGTGGCGTCGTACGCCAGCAGGTCGTCCACCACCTTCACCGTGTTCGGAATATCGCCGAGGGCCGTGTCACCGCGCCGGTTGTATTCATCCCCGGCGGACACGCACCCCTGTGGCGCTCGCAGGAATTTCATACGGCCCCAGGGCGTGATGAAACACGTCAAATCTTGAGACGGCTCGGCGAGCGGTACCTGGAAGTACCCCATGGCAGCGTCCAGTGTCGTCATCCAGCGGCTGCCGGCCGGGATGTCGGCCACAGCGTCGTGCGGAGGCCGTACTGGGTAGGTAGGCCGCTTTACGAACCGGTTCAGCCGGGTCAGATCGACACACAGTCGCACTCCGGACGGCCGCTTGGCGACAGCGACCATCGGGTGGCACCACTCGGTGGCGTAGTCCACTGGTGCAATGACACCACGGGCCTGCAGTTCGTCCAACTGGGCCTTGATATCCGCTCTCCAGGCGTACGGCACTGGACGGGCGGCGGTGACGGCCGTTGGAGTGGCATCTTCACGCAGCTCGATTACCATCGATCCGCCGTCCATCTCCCGCAGCGGACCGTCCGAGCTGAATACCCGGGGGTAGTGGGTCACGATCGCGGCTGCATGGGCGGCTATTATCTCGTCAGATGGGTCGCCGTCCTCCTCCCATGTCGGCAAGCACGTTGCCGGCGACGGCGCGGCGTTGCCGGCGGCAACCGCCACGGGCGCCACCGTCGGCGTGTCGGTTATCGTAGATGTCGCTACCTGTCGACCATCTGTTTTGTGCTGCGTCGCGTTCGGGATCTGGGCAGGGAAGTCCGCCGGCAGGATCCCCAGGGCGACCGAATCGAACCAGCTGAGCAGTGTCCCCGTCAGTCCGCTGATGACGTAGACGGTAGCGTCAGCGGAGCGGTCACCCAGCCTCAGCGCTGCGCCGAACGCTCCGAGACAGTCGAGCGGGCGCTGTCCAACGGCGGTGAAATTGGCCCGGTGGTCGGTCTGCAGCCGGGAGAGATCGATGCCGATCGACCGAGCCACGGCGTCGCCCATGACCGTTGCTTCAGCTCCTGTGTCCGGCGTGCATTTCAGCGTGCTGCTCCCGGCCTGGTGCATCAGCTGAATCTCGACTGTAGGCGCGGGACGAGTACAGACTCCGCTGATATGTATGTCCGCGATGACTCGCTGGATATCTCGCCCGTGCGGCCCTCGCCGGCCGCTGTGCGCCGGCGGGCCGCGGGCGGGGCCCGGCGGGGTGCCACCGGCTGGAGCAGCGACGGTGTGGTCCGACGGCACCGGGCGGCAGACCGCTGCAAAGTGTCCCAGTTCGCCGCACGCTCGACAGATGGCGCTGGCGGCGCGGCACGTGTCTGGGTCGGCGTGTGGCCGGCGGCCGCACGTCGGGCAGCGCTGGGCCGACCGCTGCCGGTCGGAGGTCGCGGCGGCGGCAGGGGCGGCACGTAGCCGGCTGCGACCCCGCCTGTAAGCTGACAGGCGCGCCACTGAGTAGCCCTCGCTGCCGCGCAGGTCTTCACATGTGCTCCGTGAATTTTCACTCGCGCGACAAATGTCCACTGCGCGTTTCAGCGTTAGCTCGGGCTCCTCAAGCATACGCCTCACAGCGTCTTCGTCACGCGCACCACAGACAATGCGATCACGAATCTGTGAGTCACTGCAATGCTCGCAGAGGTCACAAAATGAAGCGAGCTCCTTTATTTCGTACAGGAACTCGTCGAAGCGTTCGCCTGGCTCCTGCACGCGCCCGTAGAACTCTCTGCGGTCCACCAGCACATTTCTTTGCTTCCGCAGGTGACCCTCCATGGCGTTCATGACGGTGTCCGGGGTCGCGTCCTCAGTCAGGTCGAGCCCGAAACGGATTACTCGGTGCCAGTCTTCGTCTAGCAAGCTTAGCAGCGCGGCGCGCTGGCCTTTCACGTGTAGTTCACCGGCTCCGGTCAGCAGAAAATAGCCCTTCACCTTCTCCGTCCATACGGTGAACTCACGCAGTGAGGCTGAAGAGGTCAGGTACGGGGCCGGGGTCGCCGAAGCCGGCAGGCGGACGGCTGGGCGGGCGGTGGTGGAACGGCCGTCAGCGCCTCGCTCAGCCCCCGCCGCGTCGGTAGTCGTGTCCGTTCCCATCCCCGTGGAGAGCTCCCTGGACATCAGGCTCTCCATCATGCTCGTCAGGCGCTCCTCACGCTGGGCTGATAGCTCGGCCTGCCTCCGCAGCAGGGCCGATAGTGTCTGCACCTCACTCTCATTCTCACTCATGTCTATATACTTTAAAACTCAATCACTTAATAATTAAAATACCGACCGCGCCATGTTGTGTTTCGGTCGGTTCGAATGAAAGAGTTGTATCTAATGAGTTAAACGAGATTTATTCCGAGAACTCTTTCCTGAGTCGTTACGTTAATCACGAAGTAAACAAAACGTAATGGCGTGCGTCGTCTCTGCCTATCCGCGCCAGTCTTGTCGACCGGCGGGTCCAATCAGCTGGCGGCGGCACAGGCGCACTCAGCTACGGACCGGGGCGGGCGGCGGCGGCACGGGCGCACTCAGGACTCGGGCACGAGCCGGGGCGGCGGCACGGGTGCGCTCGTGCGCCAGAAACACACGACAACACACCAGACCCCGTTAATACTGATCATATACATACGTTTTCACATTCAAACCCATCATAAATATTGCAGTGGTCACAGGGCCGCAATCATTTTGTTATTGACGTTTCTGGTCTAAAGGAAGTAAATAACCCCAGTGATCCCGTTCAGTCACCTCTGAAATTATGTATTCCAGTACCTCCCCGTCATACCCCACATCCCCATCTTGCCCCGCCTTCCCCTACTCTATTGCCTGGTCCAGTGCTCCATCAACTGCAGAGTGTAACAGACTTTTTATGTGACCTATGTGAATGTGATGCTCTTTATGTGATGTATGTGACCAGTGACAGACCCTTTGAGCTACAGGGTTTTAAGAGTGCCTATGTACATGCAAACTATGCCTCATAAATTTAAAAGTGAAAGCTGGCCATTTTAGAGAAATGTCTACTCTAATTGTTTTCTGAAATGTTAATTTTGTTTCTTTCTATGTTTTCCATGACCTGAATCTAAAAATGTTGCTGCTAGAAATAGCTAACATTGCTAAAAAGTAAAAAGTGCAGCAAATTTCATAATAATCCGATTATATGTCACCTGACCCAACCCAATCTGACAAACTCAGTCTCATCTAAATGACTCAAACTCTTCTAAGTCCACCCCAACCTAACCTAACCTTTCCTAACCCTACACCTGCCAAACATAGGCTGGGTTAGGTCAGATTAGGTGGGGTCAGGTGGCTTCACCTAAATTGATTACCTATTATGATACTTGCTCCAGTCTCCAGTTCCAGTTCCACTAATAAGCAGCATTACCTATAATTCAATTCAGAACATTGAAAGCATAGAATTGATTAGAAGTGTCTTTGACATACCATTTGAACCTCAGCCTCATCAAATCCAGTGAGCCTTACTAAAAAACTAAAAATGCAAAAGTGCTTGGCTTTAAAGACCATTCTTTAGTAACTACCTAGGTACCTAAGCATGCAAAGCTCCATTAGATTTATGGCTGTGCAGTTGATGCTCAAACATCCCAAAACAAAGCATGATATTGTATAGGAAGATTCTGATTGTTTTATCATTTGCTATGATACGCTGTTTGATTGTTTTACTGGTGCGTGCGTTTGGCTGCCGTCACTGCTGCTGTCTGAGCTGGGGATTTGACGTGTAATCGCGTCGTTCCCAGTTCCCACCATCTACCACCACTGAATTTACTGTCAGGGATAGATCTGTCAGTGTATGTCTGCCTCCTGCTGCCACCCCTTCCCCTCTGTGTCTGGCCTGTCGGTGTGTGTCTAATAGTGATGTCAAATACGGAAAATCGGAATACCGATACCAAACCAAATACCAACCAAAACCATGGGGAAATGCCAAAACCAAACCAACTTCAGCCTGTTTACATTGGCAAGGTTTCGTGATACCGACGAAATACCAAACACATTGGGACTGAAATACCAAGTACCAAGTTGGTATCGGTTTGGTATCGGTATACCAAAGAATTGGTATCCGATTGACATCTCTAGTGTCTAATCACGATCCGCCGCCACTCCTATGCGGGAACTGTTGTTTGGTTTCTGCTGCTGGCACCGCTCTTGTTACTTTGGGCTGTCGTTTGGTATCTGCTCGCGCCGCTCCTATCCCTAGCACCTAGACCGGGCGTTGGCACCGCCACGCACACGTCCCGGTGCCAAGTACCGACACGCCAACTGACCCTCCCCCGTCAACCTACCTTTCTGTCATCCCGAACATCTCTGACGAGCCAGTATCAGCAGTATTATCCAACGCCCACTTCCTAGCTTGGTTCTATACAGGGAAAACGAGATAGAATTTCGAATTTTACCTGACGACCGTGCATGTATATTGCACACACACACACGGATGGTTTCGATGTTCACCCGACCACGTGTTTCTTTATCAGTCGTCTTCAGTTCAGGGCCGCAGTATCTTTTGTTGACTGCGCTATGTTTGCTGCTGCGGGGTTGGAACCGTCACTGGTACTGTTGTTAGCCACGAGCACCCGGTTATCTTGTTGACGATGACGTCAAACAAGATTGCGTTGCTTCTATTGCGGGCTAGCTGAGGTAATGTGATACTTCATCCTGCTCATGTTGCAAGCTGTTAAGCCTGCCAGCAATGGGTGTCTCGGCAGTCGGCACCCTAGGCCTAGGCTAATAAGTATTTGACGAGGGATGAAAATTCAGTACGAAAATTAATTGGTGGGACTCTCATGTTCATTTTCGAGATACCAAAAGTATACGAAGCTGCACCACATAGATCATAGGTATTTCTACCGAATTTATTGGCACGGAGCGGGTCGTCATAGTCTTCTCTGCGATACTGTTGGGTGGACGATGGCTGGTAGATAATTGTTATCGATAAGCCTGTCTGAATAACTGATATGCCGATAATATCTCTTTGTTGTGACCTAGCGCTCGGATATCACTCTTGTAACTGACCTAGTACTGATGCACTCGCCTAATTCACGAGACGTGACGCATCACGCTACGCACGTCAGAGTCATAACATAACACAGAGTTCAGCCTCAACCCAACCCTTGTTCCGCTTTATTGGATACATGCAACTCACAATGTCAGGTGTAGTGACTTTAATCGTCATTTCACTCCAAAATCCATTCCGAACCCCGGGCAGCAAAGGCCGATCTCCAGTGCACGGTTCTGCTGAATACCCTCACCATTACTGAGCACTGGCACTCCATATATCCGGTCTCTTGAACGTGAGGTCGGTGTATCCGGGTATATAGCCGTGGCTACGTGATGGGTGCTCTGTTACGGTGTTCTCTGGTGTATCGATAGAGAGCATTGAGCACGTGACGACTGCCCACAGCCGAACGTGCCCTGTCGATGCTGCCTTGCCCTGTGGGTTCGTGCATGTCGGTTGGTACTGGGAGCTCAGCTAGCTCGCTGCTGTGTGCAGAACAGACCAACTGGTACTGAGAGGAGATATATTGGTGACAGAAGATTTTGAGCCTTTTCTGATCCAGAACAGACGCTCCGATGCATGTCTTCTGTTTGAGCTGCAGTTTTGGTTTGTTGCTGAGGTCTGGTTGGGATAGAGACTAGGGATTACATCTTTTTCATAGCGCATCTTTGTTTGTATTTAAATGCTCCGTCGGGTATCGGTCTCCAGCCTAATGACTGCCGGGGGTTAAACAGGTGCAGGCTCATCCCTGCATCAATCAAAATTCGGTGTGTGATGAATATTACCATAGTACGTAATGTGTCTCCTCGTCCAGAGGGCTGAGGGTCGTGGCGTTAATTACCATTTTGTTTTTAGTTTGCGCCTCATGGCTTCTGACAGCCAGCTGGATCGTGTATCACTAGTGCCATTTCCGTTCTCGCACAAAGTCGGTTGGCTGGCGACGGGAACGGAAAGATCGGACCAGTGGAGACTATCCTGAGGTCCAGTGCCAATCATACTCCAGACAAACAGACTCGCAGACAGACAGACGTCAGACTTCCTTCGTCTGATGTGCAACGCCCAACGTCCGTCTCACGTCCGATGTCCTACGTCAGACATTCTCCATCACCCGTGCGACATCTGACGTTCGTCTGACGTCCGTCTCACGTCCTTATCACGTCCACCGTCTCACGTCCGACGTTCTTCATCTCTAGTAACATGTCACGTTCGCCTGACGTCCGTCTCACGTCCTCTGCCTCCCGTAGCTCCCCCTCGCTATCGGACCGCCATTGGGTGACATTGCCGACGGAGTTTCGGAGGTGACATTTCCGAACAGATAGCTGGTGATGTGGCGGACACGCCGTCAGGTCAGGTCGGGAGGAGAGATGCTATTTCGGGAGATCGCATTTGAAAGCTACGAATCTTGTCTTGCTCTCCTTACTTTATGATAAAAGACATTTTGTATTGGCATTTGACAGTTGGCTTAGATAATTTCATTCATGCCATCCCGTTTTGTTGAGACTGCACAAGGATGGCATGTCCAATTCTGAAATATTTACGCCATGAGCTCTATTGAACCATACTCAAGAACTATCAGCTTCATGAATTCATTACAGCGCCATTAGTTTCCGATGGAAGGTGGTGATATACGCTATGTCGGGTGGGGAGGTGCTTCTACCCTTTTCTCATACCCAACCTAAAATAGAGAGACCCGCGTCCAGAACTGCGTCGCCATAATTGAGACTTGAGGCACACATCCGTCCCCGTGCTACTGACACCCCCCCCCCCCTCCCCCTCCCCACCACCTGCCGGAGGCGGCACTGTTTCCGGTTCCGGAAGGCACGCCGCGCACCGCCGAGTTTTCGGTACCTCACCTCACTCGTCCCCGTTCAGCGGCTCGGAACGACGGGGCGAACGGGCGCTCCGGGACTCAGTACCGGGGCTCAGTTCCTCTCTCTGTCTGTCTGTCTCAGTCTCTGTATCTGCCTCTCTGTCTCTCTGTCTCTCTGTCTCTCTCTCTCCCTCTCTCTCTCTCTCTCTCTCTCTCTACCTCTCTCTTCCTCTCTCCCCTCTCTAGTGAGTCTCTATCAGACGTGTTCCCTCCAAGACGGTCTCTACCGGAGGCGCTGGGCGATAAATGATTCGGCACGGAAATGAGAATGGTGTCAAACATGGATCCGGAATGGAACGCTTGACCAGCGTTCGGGTAGATAAATGACAAAAGAACTATGGCTCGACTTCATTGGTTGGTGGCATTCGCTGGCAGGGTTCATGCGTTTGCTGCGTGGGTTTAGATATCGGCTGTTGAGGCTTCCTGTTTGCGTGGGCTCCTCGCCGACATATTGAACTTCTGACCGTTGACTCGGTATATTTGTATTTTTTAGATAAGTTTTGGATATTTTAGAATTCCTTTTTTCAATGATGTTCCTGCGCCAGATTCTATATTTTACTCATCCTAGTTCATGGAGCCCGTTCGGTGGAATGCTTCTTGTATTTGATCATAATATCCATCTGCAGTACCTTTTCAGTAGCATGCAGTCAGTAAGCATGCATCTCTTTGTAAGCATACATATGCATACGCCGAACGCCGATAAAAGGATAAGACGATTTCCGCCTCAGTCTGTCCGAATTCCGATCGCCTCTAACAGTGACATTATGAGTCTGCCGGTTCCCGCCTTCGTATCCCCTATAGCCCTTTATCGTCTTTGGGTCATCATGGCCTGGTACCCCTATAGCCCTGTATCGTCCACACATTGTCGTGTCTTTGTAGGTATGCACTGTCGGGTCGCATCATACCCCCGACGGCGCCTCTGATTAGGACCTGTCACAATATGGCGGTCCTGTGCTGAATGTTCGAGTCGTAATCTAATAACATCGATCGGTTCTGACGTTTGTGTGCGGGTCTTCACGGCTCTACCTTGCATGCATAGAATCGTCTGGGTTACTTACTTCTACGGCTATGCCTGTGTTATGCATGCTGCAGCTCGGTGTAACGTTCAGGCATACAGTATACACCGCTCGAGTCGAGTTGGGTGTGACACCCGCTCACATTACCCCGGCGGGGAGGGGAAGCGTCACTGCTTCGTGACTAAGGCCTCGTCTGTTACGCTCTACTGACTGTTGGCGTTCAAGTGCGCCGTAGGTGGCACTAGAGATGCAAGTACCAGAGATACAAATTTTAACGAAAACCAGAGACGTGCTCCTTTCCTATTCCTTCCCTCTCTAGCCTTTTCTTATCCCACAAATGCGTTGTCCACTAGGCTGTGCTGAGCCCAATGGAAGTATGTGGACTGTCAGACTGAGGGTCTGAATTTGAAGGAGCCACGGTCGTCGGTCATGGCCACAAGGGGCTCATATGGCCAGATTTGCTCTAGGTACTTTTGCACTTTGACACTTCTACGTTAGTATGTGAGATATGGGCACTGGGCAGGTAATAGGTATGCATGCCATTACTGTCATTGCGCTCGGTGGCTCGACACACTTGGACTGATAGGTCGCATTCCAACATATCGATATTGCTCCCGCAAGTTGATACGTTTAATGTCAATGCTCCGATTCAAAGAGTTTTGACCGAGGACCGGCAGTTATAGAAGGTGCAGCACTGCAGTGCGTGCTGCCCCCATCGGCAGCTGTCAGCACATCTACTTCTCGCCGCGCTCGCTAGGTGTCTCTGCGTGTCGCCGATCCCTCCCGTCAGACCGATCGTCGGTGCCGTCGTCGGCGGTTCGTCGGCGCCGGCGCAGGCTCGGTCGGTGGCGGCCATCGCTGTGGACCGGCCGAGCGGCGGCAGGTCAGGTCTGGTGAGAAGTGAGCGCCGACGGGCTGCGTCCCAGTGAGCAGTGGTGAGAGGTGTGACAGCGCCCAGTGAGCGGCGAGTGGCGCCCGTGAGAGTGGTGAGATAGAGTGGTGCGGTGCCGCCAGCGAGGTGAGAGTGTGAGAGGATCAGCGGCGCGGCGCCCGACGCCCGGCCGACCTCGGGTGAGTTGATCGACGTGAGAAATACTCTTCTCACCACACCCGACTCCTCAAAACTCTGCCTTTGGCGCTACTGTCTCACATCAAACTCCACACACTCTCATTCATAGTAATTCCTGAACAAACGACGGATTCGCGCTGATCAATACAGCGCGTCGGTGTATTTTGGTGCAGACCTTTGAGAAGGCGGGCTTGGCGTTTCAAGCGCTACCTTGCAAGAGTTCCGTCCTTGAATTTGCCGTCCTATCGGCTTGCTTCGGTAGGCTTGCCGGTCTGAGAGACTGGGAAAGGATGGACTGTCTGTCCGACCGACTACATTTCCTTCCGACCGACCGGTGGCTCTACCGACCGCTCTACCGACCGACCGGCTGGCTGGCTGGCTGGATGTGGGACGGTCGATGGCTAAACCTGCCGCCAGCCGGGCCAGCCGGGCCACGGGACAGACCAACCGCCCGGTCTGGGTCTGATGGAATGGTCTGGTCAGGCTCGAGTCGGATCGGGTCTGGTCTGGTCTGCTCTGGTCTGCTCTGGTGTGGTGTAGTCTGGTCTGGGCTGGGCTGGTCTGGTCAGGCTCTGCCGGGTTTGGTCTGGTCGGGTCTGGTCAGACAGGGACTGGACTGGATGACTGACACGGTCTGGGTCCGGTTGGGTCTGGTCTGGTCTGGTATGTGGTCTGGGCTGGTCTGGTCTGGTATGGCCCGTCTGGTCTGGTATGGGTCTGGTCAGACGGACTGGACTGGATGACTGACACGGTCTGGGTCCGGTTGGGTCCGGTCTGGTCTGATAGGGGCTGGACTTCGGTTTGCTTCCTTGGTCGGGTCGGTTTGGGCCTGGTCCGGTTTGGTAGATGCTGGTCTGGCTGACTAAGCTCAGTCGTGCCGGTTTCGTGTGATTTGGACCTACATCTGGTCAAGTCGCGGAGGGCCTGGTTTTTTTATAGAGGCTGGTCTGTGACTGAATGATTTGCTGGGTCTCGGGTCTGGTCTCGGGTCTGATTTGGTCGGTCCGGGCTGACGATCCATTTCAGTCGGATAAACTGTGTGGGCTGAGCTTTGCCAATATTGGGACCTTTCCAATGAGCTGTGCAAAACTACGAGCCTGGTGAACGGTTTGAGCTCCTGCTATAGAGTGATGAGGCTGTTAACTGCTGTATAACAAATCCAAAATTTTTGATGAGTTTTTTCAAGTAGCTCCCCGAATAATAGCGGTACTGGCGTGGAAATGACCTTGTGTGGCAACGAACGAGAAACCGTAGTCGATGGAAAGGCTGCTAACTGCTTTGGTGTTGATCCCCGAAAAGTGTAAACGCTGATTATATATTGCGGTCCAGTAGCAAGCTTGAAAAATTACTACGAAACTAAATGAATAAGACGGAATATCATTTAATTACGATGCGGATTCTACGTTTTTGTCAAGTGGCTACCTAGCATTGCGCGCTCAGGCCCAATGTATGCCAGCGCATGTAACAATTTGCACATTTTGAGATCGGAAAGCTTATCAAGATGGTAGCTAATTAAAACTGCAGTTGTAATTTGTCTTTTAATTTTAATTTGTCTCAAAATGTCTTAATGGCAACATGTTGCCAAGGCATCGAAGACATATTCTCCTAAAATAGAACCGGTACTGTGGCGTCTAATGACCCTAATCTAAACGCAGGCTGCCGGATGAGATAGTCGCTGAGGCGACCACTAAGAATAGTACACGGATGCCCAAGACTCGCAGATGATACATGATGCGGGTCATTGAAAGGCAGGCAGGAGGCGGGTTGGAGCTGGAGTATGTCCTAGCTAGCTGGAGCGGTTGTGACAGACCGAGATGAGGTAGACGCCATTCGTTTAGAGAAGCTCATGGGATGATATACTTGTTTAATTCATATTTCGACACTACGCAGCCGGATGGTGTCGTGCTTCGATTTTGAATGCGAGGTCTCGGGCAAGTCAACTGAATGAATGCTATTTAGTTTTTATTTGACTGGTATTAGGACGCACCCTGCTTGAATCGGTGTAGACAAACACAATGATATACTACCTGCAATTCATACTACTTCTTGGCTACGTTACTAGCTCTCAAATAACGTAGTGATTTTATTCATGTCTGCAGTGTCTAAATTACACAAGGTTCGTAGTCATTGAACCTTATTCAATGAAAACACCCGAGTTTCCATAAGTTTCATTGCAACATTGGTTTCCTGCTTCGACGTGTGTCTTGTTGTCGTATTGGAAAACCTTTGATGGTTGACCTCCTGGGTCTCCATTCTAAGGAAAATAAAATCGGCTGGGGGTGGAGTTGTAAACGTTTCTTTATTTTCTCCGCAATTGCTTTGGCGCTATCCCCAAGTTCTTGTTATTTTTCGTACCTGTGTCATTTGCGTCCCTAGGCTAGTGACATTTTGTTGTTTATTTCAGCCGTGGCATATTCTCTGTTTATTCATCCACACTTCAATCACGGGGTATTTCATTTTCCCTTACCGCTGTTTGAGCAGTAGTATTGTGATTGTTATTTGTTAACGTTTTCCTGACGGGAACCTGAGTGGTGCCGCTAACCCTACCCAAGTATTCGTCTGAGCTGGCGATTTTACGGGGTCCGGAGCACGTTTTACTTTACTTACTAGCTCCATTTGTGTGGAGTTTGACTTCAAAAGCAGTCGCAGATTGGTTTCCGCTGTTTGTGGGCTGGCAAACAAGAACTTCTGTCGACTTGGGTTTGCTCATTTGCTTCAATGACTCGTCTTTTTTAGTTTCGACGTTTGTTTTTTTTTCTGTTTGGTTTCTATGCTTTTTGAAATAAGCCTAATAATTTCTAACCATAGCACAATCCCTAAAATCGTTATCTTAGAGGTAGATATTATGCTTTATTTAGATATAGGTATCTACATTCTACATGCAAGCAAATAATCTAATGATAATCGGTTGTATCGCTTATGATAATAGAAGCATTGGTATAATCGCTTCATTTATAGCAACAATACCTTAACAACCTAACAACATTTCCCAGTGCCTAACGAAGCTCTTGCCTTTACCATCCTTCGACATACCTCGTCATACTTTACATATTCCGATGATCGATCAATATTTACCCAATACCAATCCAAACCATATTGACCATTTCGGAGTAGCCTAACTATCGTGTTTCGTCGTTGTGCGGCGAGGTGAGGCCAGATATTGGAAAGCTCCGGTGCAATACCGCGGTACTGCACGGTCGTTTCGCCTCTCAGTCCGAAACTACGGCCAGCTCTGATTGTGAGGCACGGTCGGCGGTATCGCAACATGCGGACTTCCGCACACTTCCTGACCGAGCAGATCGGATATTGGAGTTGCATCATCTTATCTGGACGCGGCGCCGACGTATAGTCAGCGAAGTCATGACGTCGTATATCACTCTTTCTTGACATCATTGACATCAGTTTATCGCGAGGGCTGTGTGGTATCCCATGGATTTCAATATGAATAGTTATGGTATGTGGTGGTTGATTCAATTCACCCAGAATGTGCACAATTGTGCACTCCGCACGCCTGATGGAAGTTGAAGCCCGGGCAGATGTTGCCTTAAGTGCCTCAACTATCTGCATCCTGTTTGCGCTTTACGGATGACTTCTGAAGCGATTCCGTCTCGCTGCAGCGCGGCGAACTGGCTGGGTACTGTGATAGTTTTCCTTCATGCTCGGTGATCTTGGCTTCCTCCGCAATAGCAATGCACGCCAATCGCTGCAAATACTTCACTTGTAGACGTTTACTTCGCATACGAACGCCAAATGGCTAGATTAGCTATGGTTTCATAACATTGACACATTTCCTCCGTCACAAACCTCGCTGCTTTTGATCATGTGTGCCGCGACCATAGACCACTGCTAGTGATGTCAATTTCAGAAATTTTGGAAACCAATACCAAACCGATACCGACCAAAACCACTGAGAGTATACCAAAACCGAACCGATTTTCAGAAATAGGGTGAAATACCGACTAGGTACCGAATTGAGGGAACCATCAAACAAATGCTTCAAACTTTCTCAAAACAAATGATAAGCATTAAAAGGTAATACTCTAAAATAAGGCAACAAAAACAAGTCAGGAAATCTCTAAATTATTTTCACTGCAAAAACATATAATTGTATTGTGTAACTATTAACAAATATTCAGGTCAGTTACTTAACTGGGATGTGGATTCAAGTCATCTGCATGAGGTGATAGGACAAGAACTTGAACCCTGAATCTCATCCATGCCTGAACCCAAGTCAATTCAATTCAAGTCCAGTCAAGACAGGGTTACGTATGTTATCATGATCCAAAAATGGAAACCAAATGACAATGATGGGCTGGGCTATACCATTAATGTAAACAAAATCCATGATACCTACCTACAGTTCAACTCTCAAGAAGCGATGGTGACGATAGTGACGCAGCCAATTTTTCATCATAAATAAATGTTTAACACAACAAATCTTAATAAACAATTACTTACGAGGCACACTGATAGATAGCAGACACCACTGTAATGATATCGCGATGAAAGCTAAGTAAAATGTCCATAATTTTAAGGAATCATTGACACGTGTCACGTGGCATCACTTCCACAATGGCAGCCTTGCAGGCGGCGGCCATTTGCATTTAGGCACGAAACGCACGGAACTGCATAAAATAAAGTTTTTTTCTTTTTTGCTTATGTAAACTTAATTAAGAAATATGATGTTCATATTTTGGTATCTTTAAATTAATTCAAGAAAGATTGTACGCCGCTATCGCTAAAAAATGAACCAGAAAACAATGTTGCTCAATTATTTTAAATTAGTTTTGAGCTACATCGAAATTTGGCGCAGATGCGACATTTAAAAGTTCTTAGATGTGTTCAGTTTTAAACTGCTAATTGCGAATCAAGCCAAGACCCAATTATATTTTAGGAATGCTTTTGATTACATTGCTAGCGATTTCTATCTGTTGAGGAGATCAGGAAAGAGAACACTAAGTAAAGAAAATAGATTATCCACAGGATCTTTTTGAAGTTGAACGAAGTTGAGAATTTGTGGGGTGATGATGAAGTGATGAATGCTGCCTTCAATATTAGATGATATTGGTGAAGCTAGTGCTATAAAAAAACAGGGTTTTGACTTTTGGATAATGTAACCGCATTGCAGTGAAATGGAGAGCAAGACAAGGTCAAGATCAATCACAGACTTCTCAAAACAAAGTCAAATTTGTTACCAATGAATGCTTTGGAAATTTTGAGTAAGGTAGTTAGAGTATGTTTTCCAGTATACAGTGAGTTAAACATTGATACATGTTTAATGTAATGTATGTAATATTTAATGTATACATGTCTTGCACATTATCTTTTTTGTAAGATAATTATCCTCATGGTATTGGAATTTGCTGGCACTGATAAGTTGCCCTTTAACATTGGTAGACTGATGTGTTTGATGTTGCAGTTAACGTGTTTGCCCATTTGTTATGACATCATGCATTTGGGAGAAATGTGTCATGATTGTCCTTTTTCTTCATCCAATGTCATTTAGCAAATCAAATTTGAGTTCAGAAGGTTTGTAAAAAATGTTTAAATTTTTTATGACAGTATAGTTGACTTTCATAATACCGACAAAATACCAAATGCTTTTGGTATAAAATACCGAATACCGAATCGGTATCGGTTCGGTATTGGTATACCGAAATTTTTGGTAACCGATTGACACCACTAACCACTGCATTATTGTAGGTCTATGACGCAACCATTTATCTCTGGTATATGTCTGTGATAAGTCTGTACGATGGGATCACGCTATAACTGTCGTCCTCCGACCCCAGTTCGTGGGGTAAATTATCGGTCCGTTTGTCGACAAGTCGTATCCGATTACTAACTCGTTCACTGCACCAGTCCTGACCTCTGCACCGAGGCTGTTACGTAACCCGAACTTTGAATCACGGTGTTTTGAAGTTGGTAATTTGGTCCTGCGACGGCCTGCTAGGCTATTTCTAGGCCGTTAGATTATTTGGTCTATGCTATTGCCGGTACAGTTGGGTTCACGTCTTGTATGCTGGCCTGCCGAATGCAGGAACTTTTGATGTATGTTTTCGGCCCATCTATTACTCTATCTTATATAGATTTCTCGTCTCAGTGTGTGTCGCCACTAGTTCATCTTAGACTAAGCATCCTTAGTTAAATAATTAAAAATTGTCATCTTTGTTGGTAATTCATCATAAACACTCACTCAATCTCTGATAATTCCTTTCTACCTGCCATCATCAATGCATACTAAAGCCAAATTCATATTTTTAATTTATGATCCAGTTAGCATCTAATTCAAATGTAAATTCCTCTAACGTTATTTTCTAAAATACTTCAGAGTTCAGACCCATACAGAACAATTTTAGAAGAGACATAATCGGATTAAGCTTGAGCCTGTAAAGTTCCAAAGGACGTTTGCGCCGTTATAAAGCTGCCTTATGAAGGCTTCGTTTGTTTGACAGCTCGTATAATCTTATTCACGATGCATACCGATGTCTCATCTGTAGTGCATACTTGCGAGACTGTAAATGTGCCAACGTTTGCTAACTTAGCAACAACCCTTTGTGAGTCGTGTTTTTTTATGGACTCTGTCATGGCGATGCTCTGTATCGGCTGACCGAGACGGTGCCGCCGGTCACATGGGTGCCGATGACCTCTGGAGTCCGGGCACCCTAAAATCATACATCACATCACAGTGTGACGGTGACTAAAAGTGTGGCGGTGACGGTGTCGACTGGTGCTGGCTTTGGCGGTAGCCACACCGGCTCATTTGGTGACACTCTGCGTCGCTGACGACGTCTACCACATTGAGTGTCGGCGTTGGCGTCGGCGGGCTTTGGCCTCATTTGTCGGCGGGGCGGTCCCACGTCCGTCAGCTGTGCTATCTGAGAGAACTCGTCAGACGAGGCGCCGCTCCGGCCGTGCTAACGAGGTAACCGCCGCCGCCGCCACCGCCGCCGCGAACGACGAACGACGCCGAACGTCGGCGGCGGCGGTGACGACAGTCAGCTTGTGGGTTCAGATGAGCTGGCTACCACACTCACAGTTGGCCGGGGTGACTGTGTGGGAACGCCAGGGTGTATCGGAATGCGCCGACGTGGAATGCGCTGAGTCTCCTTGTCTCGATGCTGCGCTAGCTCAGTGCTGTCAGGAGGAAATTATGATTCCTGGTTTCATGTTCAGACTTACATAACTCTCTACAAGAAGAGCAATTGGAATGACATTTATGAAGGTTGGCTCGGTCTTTTATGCAAGTTTTTATCTTTCGATGCATGTACGGGAATGTCATATGGAGCATAGGGTGAACAATATCCCCATACCTCCTACGCTCCTAATAAAATCCCAATAAATAACCCAGCTGAGCGCCCTGTCTGCATCTGTCTCCCTCCGCGGCCGTCTCTCCCTCCGCCGTCGCGTCGTCTCTCGCTCCGCCGCTGGTCTCTCTTCCACCACCTCCTCTGGGTCTCTGCCGGCGCCTGCCGCGCTCCTCCGCCGCTCTCTCCGGCCGCTCCGGCCCTCTCTCCGTCGGCGGGGATCGATCGACGCGCCGCTGCTGTTGATTCGTCGGCTCCGACGGCGAGAGACGGGAGGCGTCGAGACTCCCCCACCGGACCGGCGAGACGCCGCCGCTGTGAATCGACGCTGATTGCCGAGCTTAGAGATAAGCTTCGGCAGCTACAGCCGGAGAGCTGGGGCAGACGCTTTCGTAGACTGGGAACAGGTCTTTCCACACAAGCTCATGCAGCTGTACAAGATGTGTTAGCAGAGCTGGGATAGACACAACCATATCCATCAGGTTGTAGCGTCTCTGCTGAGCTATGCACATTTCACTGTCCGATGTGGATCAAGGGAAATGGAGTACGTGGTCCAAGTCTCGGTATGCTGCTTCCTATCATATGTGGCACTGGGTCCTAGGGCTATAAGTAAGAACTCTCGAGTGTTCTCTTGATAAGGCGGCTGGGGCGCTGCGGACAGCTTTGCATGCTAATTGCAGTCCAGATTAGTGATCGCGATTAGTGATGCGGATTTGGGGCCCACATGGATTAGTCAGACTCACTTTCATTGGTCTGTCCTGAAGGGCTGAGAACCTGAAAACACCTACGGTGACCTACTAAACGCACGCACCCTGGGCTTGGCTCGCATTACCAAAAATACCTGTCGCCTATAGCTGACGACTTCTCTCAGTCTTGCCTCTCGCTTCTGCGGCAGAGCCGACCATATTCGTGCTGGACAGCGCCGGCCAACTTCGAGGCGAACTCATCCAGCCCGTTCTCTGACCTGACGTCCATCGACCTGGGCCGAAAACGGCTGCGGTCGCTATAAAATCACAGACCGGTCGCCGGCTCCATGATTTTGGACTGATAAAACCGCGGACTGGTGCATTGGTGGTCGGTTTTATTATCTTTGACCAGACATCCGCTTTGCTAAGCGGCTGCAGATGTTAACGAACTTGAACTCCAGCATACGTGCTGTTGGGTTTTGCAATTGTGCTGCAACATCCGGTCAGGACCAGTCAAGTGATGCAGTTTCAACTTCCTGCTTGGTCGTTCCACGTTTGTGGCGTACATTTCGTGCTTGATAGCCTGCACTATGCAATGACTATGAATGCCTTTTTTGTTACTGTTGCTAGGTCCAAACCAGAATCACTCCATTCATTGGCGATGCACAACAATATTTATCTTCACTGCCATTACAGCTCGAGGCTGTAAATTGTAAAGCAGTTACCGGCCTAGCTACCTGCGGTGCTTTCCATTACCTCTGTAACTAAAGTCTGTTACCACCCACTGAGCGGGGTAACCCCAGTGAACGACCAGGTAACGCCCCGGTCCATAGCAATACTTAATATTACGTATATTTGTCATACGTATTCGTATGACCGTTTCCACCGTAACCCTGGTAACGAATAATCCCTGATCTGTCACAGGACACGTTACCTGTTTACTACTCATTCGATCCTGGGAACCCCTGGTTCTTACCAGTACTCGAGTTACCTGTTCATCGTCCATTCAATCCTGGGAACCCCTGTAATGTCGCAGCGCCCGCTACCTGTTCAATGGCTATTTCATCCTGGGAGCCTCTGATCTGTAACAGCGCCCGCTGCCTGTTCAGTCACCGTTTCATCCCTGTCACAGCCCGACATGGTCCCACAATCCCAGGAGGCCTCGGCCCAATATTAAACTCGTATATCAGCGCGTCTGCGTACGGGGCCAGACGTGGGTGTGGGTGCGGGTGGCAGGAGGGGATGGGAAGGTGGGTGATAAATTTGATAAACCGACCCTCTGTCTGAAGGAGATTGAACCCGACTTTCACAGGTGTGAGCTATGATTGATGCTGTTTGTTGTATATCGCGTTATATTTTCTGTTCAGTTATTTATGTTTTCTATCGTTCCTTTCCTTTTTCTTTGTTTTCATTTGGAATTTTCGGGATGGTACAAAACAAAAACATTATCACGCTGATGATACAAAAACATAATCACAAAATGACCACCGCATACACTACGAGCTCGTGTCAATTCTCACTCCCGGCTCTCGTCCCATACCGCCCCGCCACAGCATGCTCTCATCATCACTGGCGTGCCAATCACCGGCCATCAGAGGGTGGCCGGCGCCCGGTCATCGCGGCCAGAGTCGTTCGCGGCCCCGGACCTCGTCCCGTGCTCGTCTGGTGCTCGTCCGGTGCTCGTCAGAGCTCGTCAGTGCTCCGTATTTCCGTACTATCTTTCCCGCGCCGCCGCGCCGCCCGGTATCTCCACCCGCCCGTAACTGGCTCGCGCCAGATGGGCGACCTCAGGGGAATCACCTCTGCCGCGCGACCGCGGTCTCAGGAGGGTCATTGGCGCCTCGGCTGACCTTATTTTCGCCCCATGTGACCTCGTTCTCGGCTCGTTCGCGGGTAGTCTGGTTCATCCTGGTATCTTTTGTCGTCTGGTTTGACCCCGTTTCTGGGTCGTCGGCGCTCTAGCAGTGCTTCGCTTCGGTGACGTGGGGGTGGTTTCGTGGCATCTGCTCTGCGGGCGGGTGCTACCGTAATTCTTTCTCTTTTGCTCGTGCTTTTTGGTCTGACCACCTACTGGTTCACTGGTAGGCATCCCACTCGTAGCGTTCTTTTTTAGGCTCAATTGTCCTTGGCTCGCTCTTTATTGATAATTCACTTGCAGGAGGCTCGTTCTTTGCTCATGATTAATTTGCAGCATTCCTTGTTTTCGGATTGTCGCCGATTTGCTTTCCATCTGGGTAGCTGTGTTTTGCTGTTAGTGTTGGTAAATGTACGAGGGGGTATCGAAAAGTTCTGATCATCACATAGAAAATATAGACCGATTTTGATGATTTTTGGTGGGTATTATATTTGGTTCTTAAGAACAATGCTCCCGCAAAGAGAATCATGAGAAGTGGTTTTATCTTATGTAGGAGAGACTTAGAAGTAAAAAAGATGAGTATTGGGCCCATTGAGGACCGAACCGTCATTCAACTAATGCATTTGAAACGGTATCACACTGAGAAAATACATCAAGAACGTGAAATTAGTCTATGGCGAGGAACGCCCATCTCATGCACTTACCGAAAATGAGGAAATAATTTTCAACTTGGTTGCATGGCCCTTGCAGGGGAGTCAAGAAGTGAGTGACTACCAGTGACTGACAAGGTGGTGACTGTGAAGGAAGTGGAAGACCTCATCCTTACAGATCGTCGTGTGACCTATCAGATGATTGTGCAACAGAAATGTATCAATGCTGGCAGTGCCTGAAAATATTATCAGCGAAGAACTACAGACGATAAAGGAGTCAGCCCGCTTAGAAGTTCATGTGTCTACTTTGTTCAAGAGAAAAATGCGTCTTGGCCTTTCGAAATGAAAACTAGGCCTTTTTTAGGAAATTGAAGACCTCTTCGAACATTTGATGACATGTGACGAATGCTGGGTTCTATGTGCATGTTCCAGAGACAAAAAGATGATCAAGAAGTTTAAGCACGGCACATCTGTCCTTCTTAACCCGCGCCGGGCCGGGGGGGGGGGGTGTTTGAACACCCCCCCCCCTTGCGGTTTTTGGCACACCTGTTCATGCATCTTTTCCGCACATGTTGTGAAAATTTCAGATCCAGGTCACCTTAGGTCAGGTCACCAGGTCACGCCAAGTGACCTCACCTCAGAAAAAATAAGAATGCTCGTCATAGCTACACCGACTGAACGATTGCCTTGAAACTTTCAGCGATTGATTAGAGCAACACTATCTATAAAATGTATATCTCGGAATTTTGATATCGGTGACCTAAGGTCAGGTCAATTTTGCGGCCTCTCCATTATAAGTCAACGGGAGAAAATTGAAAAGCGTCTGTTTTGCACAAACGCTATTCTAGACACTCTCAAACATCGAGATGTAGGTAAAATAAACACACTGAACCAGAAAATGGCAACTGTGACCCCTCGTTATGTCCCCGAGGTCATCTCAGGTCACGAACAGAATCTAATAGTTTTTCGATGATAACTTCTGATAGAGGAGTGCTAGAGCGCTGAAAACGCCTTAGATGTGTTCGGCTCGACGTTGCGGATCGACTGATATGCAACATGACCTTTTCCGGTCAGGTCATGACCTTGACCTGAGGTCAAATTTTCAAGTTGACCTTTCAAGGTCAAATTATAGTTCATTCGACGCGTCTCGACGAGGGGAACACGATGCTGGCAAAAGTAATGTCATAGCTCTTTTGAGTCAAAAGTTATTGCCGAAAAAACGTTTTTCGTTAAAACGGCTATTTTTGGAGTTTTTGCCCTCTGGAGGCTA